>NC_037338.1:57227433-57530118 GCF_002263795.3 Bos taurus | reverse complement strand
GCATTTCTTTTCCATGGGGATGGTCTTGATCCCTGTCTCCTGTACAATGTCACAAACCTCTGTCCATAGTTCATCAGGCACTCTGTCTAGAAAATTAGAGGAACCAGAGATCAAATTGCCAACATCCGTTGGATCATGGAAAAAGCAAGAGAGTTCCAGAAAAACATCTATTTCTTCTTTATTGACTATGCCAAAGCCTTTGACTGTGTGGATCACAATAAACTGTGGAATATTCTGAAAGAGATGGGAATACCAGACCACCTGACCTGCCTCTTGAGAAACCTGTATGCAGGTCAGGAAGCAACAGTTAGAACTGGACATGGAACAACAGACTGGTTCCAAACAGGAAAAGGAGTACGTCAAGGCTGTATATTGTCACCCTGCTTATTTAACTTCTATGCAGAGTACGTCATGAGAAATGCTGGGCTGGAAGAAGCACAAGCTGGAATCAAGATTGCCATGAGAAATATCAATAACCTCAGACATGCAGATGACACCACCCTTATGGCAGAAAGTGAAGAGGAACTAAAAAGCCTCTTGATGAAAGTGAAAGAGGAGAGTGAAAAAGTTGGCTTAAAGCTCAACATTCAGAGAATGAAGATCATGGCATCTGGTCCCATCACTTTATGGTAAATAGATGGCGAAACAGTGTCAGACTTTATTTTTTGGGGCTCCAAAATCACTACAGATGGTGACTGCAGCCATGAAATTAAAAGACGCTTACTCCTTGGAAGGAAAGTTATGATCATCCTAGATAGCATATTGAAAAGCAGAGATATTACTTTGCCAACAAATGTCTGTCTAGTCAAGGTTATGGTTTTTCCAGTGGTCATGTGTGATGTGAGAGTTTGACTGTGAAGAAAGCTCAGCCCCGAAGCATTGATGCTTTTGAACTGTGGTGTTGGAGAAGACTCTTGAGAGTCCCTTGGACTGCAAGGAGATCCACCCAGGCAATCCTAAAGGAGATCAGTCCTGGGTGTTCATTGGAATGACTGATGCTGAAGCTGAAACTCCAATATTTTGGCCACCTCATGCGAAGATTTGGCTTATTGGAAGAGACCCTGATACTGGGAGGGATTGGGAGCAGGAGGAGAAGGGAATGATAGAGGATGAGATGGCTGGATGGCATCACCAGCTCGATGGACATGAGTTTGAGTGAACTCTGGGAGTTGGTGATGGACAGGGCAGCCTGGTGTGCTGTGATTTATGGGGTCACAAAGGGTCAGACATGATTGAGCGACTGAATTGAAATGAACTTAAATAGAACTTCAGCATGTCCTGAATTCACAATGCTGAAAATTGAATACTAAATTGAATGTTAAACATTTGTAATAATTTCTGTAATTCATTATGATGACAGATTTCAGAATTCACTAGAGAAACAAAAGGTTTACCCATTTAAAACCTTAGTCTGCATGTCAGTTTTATGAATATATCAGACATTACCCATTCTTTTGCAAATTGTTTATTCATTTCTTCTCTCCATTCAATCCTGGCAGTTTCATAAATCAGTGATGCCTTTCATAGTCTTTTAAGGTAACTCTTCTTTGTACTTTTTGATCTTTGTACCACATAAGTCTATTAAAAGTTCAAAAAATAAACAAAATTTAAATACAAATAAATTTTTAAATAAAGTAATGAGTATTAGCTGTTTTCTGGCTTTCCTCATAGTTCAGTTGATAAAGAATCCACCTACAATGAAGAGACCCCATGTCCAATCCCTGGGTCAGGAAGATCCCTTGGAGAAGGGATAGGCTACCCACTCCAGTAGTCTTGGGCTTTCCTTGTGGCACAGCTGGTAAAGAATCTGCCTGCAATGTGGGAGACCTAGGTTCAGTTCCTGGGTTGGGAAGATCCCCTGGAGAAGGGAAAGTCTACCCACTCTGGTATTCTTGCCTGGAGAATTCTATTTTCTTATGGGACACAGATTCTTCTAATTTTCATTTATCTTTTAATTAAAATAAAACTATTATTTTAAAATTTTATGGAAAGTATTAACTTTTTCTTAATGTTTTTGATGCACCTACAATGACACCTCACAAATAAATTGTTTAACTGGACAAATTTTTGCTTAAAATTTAAATTATTAATATATATACTAACAGATGATTCAAAAAAATGTTCTAAATCTAAAAACCTCAATATGCTTATTCTATGTAAACAATAAAATATTACCAATATGTTATCAATTGCATTCCTCTTTCTTAAACCCAAAAGTAGATACTCCTGAAATTATTTTTTTTATTTTTTCACTCCCAAACTTTCATTGTTTACAGTTTTATTATATATGTATGCAACATGGAGAATTACTACTCAAAGGTGTTCTAAACTAAATGTTACAATCTGGGTTTTTTTCGAGCATATGGGTAATACAAATTTGAAACCTAAACTTACCTTGCAGACCCTGTCTCCTGTTTCTCTAATGGTCATTAAAATTGAAGACAGACTTTAAGGCTTGCTTTTTATTTTGGTTTCTGGTTTCTATTTTCTTTAGTTTTCTTTGCTTTTATTTTTGCTTTGAACTATATGGATTTCAATTTATTAGGTTGGAAATTAATTACTTGTTTATAACACCTAGTTTAGAACATTGGCTTTCACCTCATGGTACTTTTATTCACTGCAATCTATCTTTGAAGCAGAAAGGCAACCCCCCTTTCTCCAACTCTCAGCCTTCAGGGAAAGTCAGTCAGAGAATTAGAAAAGTCTAGTTAATGCCAAGGCTATAAGAAAGGTCCAGTGCAGATTCAGTGAATAACACAGCAAAGAGTGGAGAGCCAATTGCTTTATACAGCATCTATACTGGAAAATACCTCCCTTCTGTAGATAAGTAACAGCACAGAAGTGGAGCTCAGTTTAGTTCAGTTCAGTTGCTAAGTCGTGTCAGACTCTGCGACCCCATGAACTGCAGCACACCAGGCTTCCCTATCCATCGCCAAGTCCTGGAGCATGCTCAAACTCATGTCCATCGAGTTGGCCTTGCCATCCAACCATTTCACTCTCTATTGTCCCCTTCTCCTGCCTTCAATTTTTCCCAGCATCAGGATCTTTGCAAATGAGTCAGTTCTTCACATCAGGTGGCCAAAGTACTGGATTTCAGTTTCAGCATCAGTTCTTCCAATGAATATTCAAGATTGATTTCCTTTAGGATTAATTGGTTTGATCTCCTTGCCATCCAAGGGACTCTCAAGAGTCTTCTCCAACACCACAGTTCAAAGCATCAATTCTTCGCTGTTCAGCTTTCTTTATGTTCCAACTCTCACATCCATACATGACTACTGGAAAAACCATAGCTTTGACTAGATGGACCTTTGTTGGCAAAGTAATGTCTCTGCTTTTTAATACGCAGTCTAGGTTGTAATAGCTTTTCTTCCAATGAGCAAGTGTCTTTTGATTTCATGACTGCAGTCACCATCTGCAATGATTTTGGGAGCCCCCCAAAATAAAGTCTTTCACTGTTTCCTTTGTTTCCCCATTTATTTGCCATGAACTGATGGGACTGGATGCCATGATCTTAGTTTTCTGAATGCTGAGTTTTAAGTCAACGTTTTAACTCTCCTCTTTCACTTTCATCAAAAGGCTCTTTCGTTCATCTTTGCTTTCTGCCATAAGGCTGGTGTCATCTGCATATCTGAGGTCATTGATATTTCTCCCAGCAATCTTGTTTCCAGCTTGTGCTTCATCCAGCCTGCATTTCACATGATGTACTCTGCATAGAAGTTACATAAACAAGGTGACAGTATACAGCCTTGATATACTCCTTTCCCTGTTTGTAATCAGTGGAGCTCAGTAGAGGGCAAAGATATGTATGGAGGTTCCAGTTAGCATGACCTTATTTAAATGGAATGGCTTCATCAGTGGAGAAGAAATTTATCTTAGGATGAAAAATTGTCTTGCCTACTTCAGTGTTTGATTTCCTCAGTAGAAAAGTTAAAGTGGCATAGGAATATCAGTGTCCTATTTTTTTCTAAACATATATTCAGTGGAGAGATAGTAAATTAAAGCTGGATGGGAGAAAATAGATAAAATATAAAGCCTGCTGTGTTTTAAGCATTTTAATATAATAGTGTGAATTAATTTTCAGGATAAGTCAAGTTATTACCATTACAAAATTGATATAATTTAAGGTCATATTTAAAAGTCTGCATCAAAATAGATATACTTGTATTGCTTTATTTTAAAAAAGGATTAAGAAGGAAAAAAGATCATTATCAAAATTTAGTTTCCTGAAAGCATTTTTTGATGTAACTTTTTAGTTATCACATATGTATTATACTGTAAGAATTTTAGGAACTATAGATGTCTATAATAATAAAATAGTCACCATTCTATGGTAACTACTCTTAATTTTGTACATACATGTTTTTATATAAAATTTAAATATATATTCAGAAAAATATTTATTGCTCTGACTTCACATTTTGCCAGCTTTACTTATATCAGATGAATGTGGATCTAAATTTAGGAAATAGCTTTCTGAAGCCTTGGATGTAAATGGGAAAAATTCTTCATCTAATAGCTAAGTCATATTAAGAATATGGAAAAGCAAAAAATAAAGAAAAAAATCCCAATTATTTACTCTACAAATAACAGTTATTTACTCTACAAGAATAGGATTTGATAGACTAAAACCTGAGGTAGCACTGGAAAAAGAAAATGAACAATCTTGGGATAATCTGCAGTCTTAGAATGACAGACAAAGAAAGCATTGCCTGTGGCAAGGAATTACTAAAGGACTTTAGGGCAGTGGTTTCTAATACTCAGTTTCAGATTGTTTATTATGGTACATTCAACCTTTGTTATCTCAGTGCCACTAATAAATAGTTCCTTCAACATGTATTTATTGATCATCAATTATATACTCAACTTGTATCAGCTATAAAATGATAAGCAAAAGTACCTGAGAACCCTACTTTCATGGTTTCATTCTAATGTGAGACTAACATTAACCACAGTATTATGCAAACAAACAATAAATCTCAGCAATATTGCAAAGTGGTGGTGGTTTAGTCGCTCAGTCGTGTCTGACTCTTGGGACCCCATGGACTGTAGCCTACCAGGCTCCTCTGTCCATGGGATTTTCCAGTCAAGAATACTGGAGTGGATTGCCATTTCCTTCTCCAGGGGATCTTCCTGACCCAGAAATCGAACCCAGGAATCGAACCCAGGTCTCCTGCACTGCAGGCAGATTCTTTACCAACTGAGCTACGAGGAAAACCCTATATTGCAAAGGGAAGACAGAATAGCTCTGAGACCATGTGACAGACGATTTGATCTATAGTAAGTATTAGTTTTGAAGAAGAAGAAGGAAGTCCTGTTTTTCAGACAGAGGTGATATAATGTAGGGTAAATGCAGGGCTCTTGTAAAGTGGGTGGTAACAAGCTGTAAGGCAATTGTTAGGATGGTCACTTGCTATGTCAGTAGAGCAGATTGTGGGTTCTGTCAGTGGTAAGATCTTCTTCTCCCCACTGAGCACACTACAGTCTGTCCTTATCTCTGGTTTTTGCTCTGATAGAATGCAGATGAATAATGGGGCTATGAGAGAAGATAGGGTGCTTTTCCTTATTAACACACTGGACTTTCCTTTGGTGCTCCATTTTTCTCAATTCATCCTTCATATTTTCTTTTGAAAATATTTCTTTAAATTTCAGACAGGTGAAAGGACTTTTTCTAGTTTCCAGGGATGATATAGACTCCATTTTATATTGATTGAGCTATTTCAAAGTGAAATTTAGGTATCCAAGGAAGTCAAGTGTCTTGTCCCAGAAGCACCACCCTGTACACTTGATTTTTTAAGGCAATTAAAATGAAAATATTTATAAAGAATTTTTGAGCTCAGGGAATGGGAGCAATAATAATAGCAGGGGAGCAGGGAAATAAATCAATTTTGAGAGCCAATTCAAACTTAAAGAAGATTGTCCTTTATCTAAATTTAGAGGACATTCTAAATAGGAAACTTTTAAAAGGAGAGAGAGAAATGTCTCTGCAAATAATTGGTTGACTATTTTCCCTGTCAGGGAAAAAAAAAAAAAAAAGATAATGTCAAAGGAGTATAAGCTACTGAAGTCCCATAACTAGTTTAAAAAGAGAAGATAATATCCCATTAGTGTCTTTGATAGTAATTTTGTTAAAAATTTAAAAAGGAACCTTGTTATAAAGAAACATAATTGCCCCCATGGAATACAAAGCCTCAATTATAAGTCATCTAAAGATACAAAAAGTTCCCAAGACACCAATGATAAATTGAGAAAAATGCTTACTAGTATAACTAGCTATAGTTAATTAAAAACTCAACCTTTCAACTGAATGTGTCATGTTTGGCTCTGATATTATAAAATCATCTGAAAGAGGGCAAATTCTCTGTGCAGATAATTTGAAATACATTTAAAATAAGTTATGTTATAAGCAACTTATTTTAATTGCCTTTAGAACAATTGAAATTTATTCCTTTTATACTTAGAAATTCCCAAGTAACATATCATAAATATAGAATTTCTTTAAAAATATTGAATTACCTTGAATAAAATTATTTTAATTTAAAAAGTCTCTCACAATATGGTAACTCAATAGAATTCACTTTATTCAGGCCAGTCTGACTCCCTATGATCTTCTTTTATTTTTTAATCAATTTATTTATTTTAATTGGAGAATAATTACTTTACAATATTGCAATGGTTTTGAGATACATCAACTGCAAGGAGATGATTCCTAAAGGAAATCAATCCTGAATACTAATTGGAAGGACTGATACTGAAGCTGAATCTCCAATACTTTGGCCACCTGATGTGAAGAGCTGACTCATTAGTAAAGATCCTGATGCTGGGAAAGATTGAAGGCAGGAGGAGAAGGGGTCGACAGAGGATGAGATGGTTGGATGGCATCACTGACTCCATGGACATGAGTTTGAGCAAGTTCAGGGGGTTGGTGATGGACAGGGATGCCTGGCATGCTGCAGTCCGTGGGGTCGCAAAGAGTCAGACAGGACTGAGTGACTGAACAACAGTAACAACATAATCTGCCACACAGGTATACACGTGTCCCCCCGATCCTGAACACACTGTGTCATAACAAGCAACCTTTTCTTTCAAAATAAGAGACCACTCAGCACATGGACATCACCAGACGGTTAACACTGAAATCAGATTGATTATATTCTTTGCAGCCAAATTTGGAGAAGCTCTACATAGTCAGCAAAAACAAGACCTGGAGCTGACTGTGGCTCAGATCATGAGCAGACTATTGCAAAATTCAGACTTAAATTAAATGAAGTAGGGAAAACAACTAGACCATTCAAGTAAGACCTAAATCAAATCCCTTATGATTTTACAGTAGAGGTGACAAATAGATTCAAAGGATTAGATCTAATAGACAGAAGGCTTGAAGAAATATGGACAGAGATTCATAATATTGTATAAGAGGTGGTGATCAAAATTATCCCAAAGAAAAAGAAATGAAAAACAGCAAAATGGTTGTCTGAGGAGGCCTTATAAATTACTGAGAAAAAAAGAGAAGTGAAAGGCAAAGGAAAAAAGGAAAGTTATACCCATCTGAAGGAAGAGTTTTGGAGAATAGCAAGGAGAGATAAGAAACCCTTCCTCAGGAATCAATGCAAAAGAAATAAAGGAAAACAATACAATGAGAAAGACTAGAGATCTTTCCAAGAAAATTAGAGATACTAAGGGAATATTTCATGCAAAGATGGGCACAATAAAGGGCAGAAACAGCAAGGACCTAACAGAAGAAGAGATTAATAAAAGGTGGCAAATATACCCAGAAAAACTATACAAAAAAGGTCTTAATGGTCTGGATAACCATTGTGTTGTAGTCACTCACCTAGATCCAAGTATCTTGGAGTGTGAAGTCTAGTGAGCCTTAAGAAGTATTACTATGAGCAAAACTAGTGGAGGTGATGGAATTCCAGCTGAGCTATTTCAAATCCTAAAAGATGATGTTTTTAAAGTGCTGCACTCAATATGCCAGCGAATTTGGAAAGCTTAGCAGTTGCCACAGAACCAGAAAAGGTCAGTTTTCATTCCAATCCAAAGAAGGATAAAGTCAAAGAATGTTCAAACTACCACACAACTGCACTCATTTCATATGGTAGCAAAGTAATGCTCAAATGCTTTCAAGCTAGAACTGAGAATTTCCAAATGTATGAGCTAGATTCAAAAAAGACCCAGAAACCAGAAATCAAATTGCCACTGGAAACATGACAAATTTTATTTTATTGGGTCCCCAAATCACTGCAGACTGAAACTGTAGCCATGAAATTAAAAGAGGCTTTCTCCTTGGAAGAAAAGCAATGACAAATCTAGACAAAATATTAAAAATCAGAGACTTCACTTTGTTGATAAAGGTCCATCTAATCAAAGCTATTGTTTTTCCATTAGTCATGTACAGATGTGAGAGTTCAATCATAAACAAGGCTAAGCATTGAAGAATACACACTTTTGAATTGTGGTCCTGGAGAAGACTCTTGAGAGTCCCTTGAACTGCAAGGAGATCCAACCAGTGAATCCTAAAAGAAATCAACTCTTGAATATTCACTAGAGGTATTAATGCTGAAGCTGAAGCTCCAATACTTTGACCAATTGATGTGAAAAGCTGACTCATTGGAAAAAACCCTGATGCTGGGATAGATTGAGGGCAGGAGGAGGAAAGTATAACAGAGGATGAGACGGCAGGATGGCATCACTGACTCAATGGACATGAACTTGAACAAGGCCCGGGAGATAGTGAAGGACAGGGAAGTCTGGAGTGCTGCACTTCATGGGGCTGCAAAGAGTTAGACACGTCTTAGTGACTGAACAACGTTGTTCCCTTTTCATTTAAAAAAAAAAATCCAAATTTGAAAATTAATTTGGTGATCTCATCTTTAATTATAAATGGAATTTTAGTCTGTCAGATGCATATTTTACTACCTTTTATCTATATCTGAATATAATCAAAAGACATCCAAATCAAGTATATAAACATAATTGAATATCTTGGAGAGTTTATACGGAGCAGAAAAGAAAAAGGTTCATATTCTTCTATTTCTAGAAATTTTTAGCCAAAAGAGATTCACAATTACCTTACTTTTCTGTATTTTATTACATCAGGTAGATTTTTTCTTTTTCTCTGTCACCAGCAGAAACATCAATTTACAGAATTACTCAAAATAAGAATCTGTAAATTATTGGATTGGAGACTTATGGTTCTAATAGAGCAAACTAAAATATCTCTAGACTCTTCTTATAAAAAATTTTATGTTGTGCTGGTGTGGAGGGAATATTAAAAAGAGTGCATTGTTCTTAAACCAAAAAAGGGGCAAATGTACAGATGAAATGATAAGAGGGACAGTTAAAGGAGAGGAACCAGTACAGTGGTCTATGAATTAAAATCAGAGATAAAAGTAATAAAGGATAGTGGCCATTATGTTGTGAGGGATGGAAAACCTATCTCCTTTATTCACGCTGGTTTTGAGCACAAATTTACACTGCATTGTGGAAATATTCAAGTGAGGAATTATTTCCCCCAGGGCTTTGGTTTCTAATAGGGCACTCAGTACCAGTTTGGTTTAGTCATTAGGTCGTGTCCAACTCTTTGCAACCCTGTGGACTGCAGCATGCTAGGACTCCCTGCCCAACACTAACTCCTGGACCTTGCTCAAATCATGTCCATCGAGTCAGTGATGCCATTCAACCATCTCATCTTCTGTCGTCCCCTTCTCCTCCCACCTTCAATCTTTCCCAGCATCAGGGTCTTTTCTAGTGAGTCATTCTTTGCATCAGGTGGCCAAAGTATTGGAGTTTCAGCTTCAGCATCAGTCCTTCCAATGAATATTCAGGACTCATTTCCTTTAGGATAGACTGGTGGGAACTCCTTGCAGTCCAAGGGACTCTCAAAAGTCTTCCCCAACACCACAGTTCAAATACATCAATCCTTTAGTGCTCAGCTTTCTTTATACTTCAGTTCTCACATCCATACATGACTACTGGAAAAACCATAGCTTTGACTAGATGGACTTTTATTGGCAATGTATCTCTTTTTTAATATCCTGTCTAGGTTAGTTATAACTTATCATCCAAGGAGAAAGCATCTTTTAATTTCATAACTAAAGTCACTATTTGCATTGCTTTTGAAGCACAAAATAATGAAGTCTCTCACAGTTTCCATTGTTTCCCCATTTATTTGCCATGAGGACATGGGACCAGATGCCATGATCTTAGTTTTCTGAATGTTGAGCTTTAAGCCAATGTTTGCACTCTCTTCTTTCAACTTCATCAAGAGGCTTTTTAGTTCCTCTTCACTTTCTACCATAAGGGTGGTGTCATCTGCATATCTGAGGTTATTCATATTTCTTATGGCAATCTTGATTCCAGCTTGTGTTTCTTCCAGCCCAGCATTTCTCATGATATACTCTGCATATAAGTTAAATTAACAGGGTGACAATATACAGCCTTGACGTACTCCTTTTCCTATTTGGAAACAGTCTGTTGTTCCATGTCCAGTTCTCACTGTTGCTTCCTGACCTGCATACAGGTTTCTCAAGAGGCAGGTCAGGTGGTCTGGTATTTCCATATATTTCAGAATGTTCCACAGTTTATTGTGATCCACACAGTCAAAGGCTTTGGCATAGTCAAGGAAGCACAAATAGATGTTTTTCTGGAACTCTCTTGCTTTTTCCATGATCCAGCGGATGTTGGAAATTTGATCTCTGGTTCCTCTGCCTTTTCTAAAACCATCTAACATCTGGAAGTTCATGGTTCACGTATTGCTGAAGCCTGGCTTGGAGAATTTTGAGCATTACTTTACTAGCCTGTGAGATGAGTGCAATTGTGTGGTAGTTTTAGCATCCTTTGGCATTGCCCTTCTTCGGGATTGGAATGAAAACTGATCTTTTCCAGTCCTGTAGCCACTGCTGAGTTTTCCAAATTTGCTGGCACATTGAGTGCAGCACATTCACAGCATCATCTTTCAGGATTTGAAATAGCTCAACTGGAATTCCATCACCTCCACTAGCTTTGTTCGTAGTGATGCTCTCTAAGGCCCACTTGACTTCACATTCCAGGATGTCTGGCTCTAGGTGAGTGATCACACCATCGTGATTATCTGGATCATGAAGATCTTTTTTGTATAGTTCTTCTGTGTATTCCTGCCATCTCTTAATATCGTCTGCTTCTGTTAGGCCTATACAATTTCTGTCCTTTATTGAGCCCGTCTTTGCATGAAATGTTCCCTTGGTATCTCTAATTTTCTTGAAGAGATCTCTAGTCTTTCCCATTCTGTTGTTTCCCTCTATTTCTTTGCATTGATCGCTGAGGAAGGCTTTCTTATTTCTCCTTGCTATTCTTTGGAACTCTGCATTCAGATGCTTATATCTTTCCTTTTCTCCTTTTCTTTTCACTTCTCTTCTTTTCACAGCTATTTGTAAGGCCTCCCCACACAGTCATTTGGATTTTTTGCATTTCTTTTCCATGGGGATGGTCTTGATCCCTGTCTCCTGTACAATGTAATGGACCTCCTTCCATAGTTCATTGGCACTCTATCTATCAGATCTAGCCCCTTAATCTATTTCTCACTTCCACTCTATAATCATAAGGGATTTGATTTAGGTCATACCTGAATGTTCTAGTGGTTTCCCCTACTTTCTTCAATTTAAGTCTGAATTTGGCAAAAGGGAGTTCAGGATCTGTGCCAGAGTCAGCTCCTGGTCTTGTTTTTGTTGACTGTATAGAGCTTCTCCATCTTTGGCTGCAAAGAATATAATCAATCTTATTTTGGTGTTGACCATCTGGTGATGTCCATGTGTAGAGTCTTCTCTTGTGTTGTTGGAAGAGGGTGTTTGCTATGACCAGTGGGTTCTCTTGGCAAAACTCTATTAGCCTTTGCCCTGCTTCATTCTGTATTCCAAGGCCAAATTTCCCTGTTACCCCAGGTGTTTCTTGACTTTCTACTTTTGCATTCCAGTCCCCTATGTCCGAGTTCAGGGGCAGCGGCCAAGAGGAGCTACCCCACCCCCGAGATCAGGAGCGGCTGCACGGGTGCAAGAGGGCCAAGAGGAGCTACTCCATGCTCAAGGTCAGGAGGGGCGGCTGTGAGGAGATACTCCTCGTCCAAGGTAAGGAGCAGCAGCTGCACTTTGCTGGAGTAGCCGTGAAGAGGTACCCCACCTTCAAGGTAAGAGAAACCCAAGTAAGATGGTAGGTGTTGCAAGAGGGCATCAGAAGGCAGACACACTGAAACCATAATCACAGAAAACTAGTCAATGTGATCACATGGAACACAGCCTTGTCTAACTCAATGAAACAGCCATGCCATGTGGGGCCACACAAGACAGGCAGGTCATGGTGGAGAGATCTGACAGAATGTGGTCCACTGGAAAAGGGAATGGCAAACCACTTCAGTATTCTTGCCTGGAGAACCCCATGAACAGCATGAAAAGCTAACTGACAGGATACTGAAAGAGGAACTCCCCAGGTCGGTAGGTGCCCGATATGCTACTGGAGTTCAGCGGAGAAATAACTCCAGAAAGAATGAAGGGATGGAGCCAAAGCAAAAACAATACCCAGTTGTGGATGTGACTGGTGATAGAAGCAAGGTCTGATGCTATAAAGAGCAATATTGCATAGGAACCTGGAATGTTAGGTCCATGAATCAAGGCAAATTGGAAGTGGTCAAACAGGAGATGGCAAGAGTGAACGTCAACATGGACTGGAATGGGTGAATTTAACTCAGAAGACTATTGCATCTCCTACTGTAGGCAGGAATCCCTTAGAAGAAATGGAGTAGCCATCATGGTCAACGAAAGAGTCCGAAATGCAGTACTTGGATGCAATTTCAAAAATGACAGAATGATCTCAGTTCGTTTCCCAGGCAAACCATTCAATATCACAGTAATCCAAGGCTATGCCCCAAAGAGTAATGCTGAAGAAGCTGAAGTTGAACGGTTCTATGAAGACCTACAAGATCTTTTAGAACTAACACCCAAAAAAGATGTCCTTTTCATTATAGGGGCCAAACTATGGTGGAGGTAACAAAGATAATGGCCACCTTCTTCAAAAGGTCCCCTGCATGCACTGCATTTCTCAGTGCCCTCGACGCTGCAGCAGGCCACCACAGTCCCAGGACTCCACCAGAGATTCCTGAACACTCATGGGCAAGTCTAGGTCAGTCCCTTATGAAGTCCCTTTCTCCTGGATCCTGGTGCACACAGGTTTTGTTTGTGCCCTCCAAGAGTCTGTTCTGGTGGCTCTATGGTGCGGTTAATGATGACCTCCTCCAAGAGGGCTTATGCCATATCCAGGTCTGCTGGACCCAAAGCCCCTGCCCCTGTGTCAGGCCACTGCTGACCTGTACTTCAACAGGATACACTCAAACACTCATAAGCAGGTCTGACTCAGGCTATGTGGGGTTTCCTGGTGCATGTACATTTTGTTTGAGCTCTCCAATCATCTCTGGTGAGTATGGGGTGTGATTCTAAATGTGATTTTGCCCTTCCTATCATCTTGCTGGGGCTTGTCCTTTGCCCTTGCATGTGGGGTATCTTTTTTTGGTTGGATCCAACATTCTCTTGTTGATGGTTGTTCAGCAGTGAGTTATAATTTTGGAGTTCTCAGAGGAGGAGATGAGAGCACGTCCTTCTACTCTGCCACCTTGGTGTTGCAAACTTGTGGCTTCTCACGTGGCTCAGCTGGAATAGAATCCACCCAAACTTAGTATATATATATATATATATATATATATATATATATACTCAAAACAACTTGGGACTGGGGAGGGAAAAAGTCAAATCCATGTACGTAAGTGGACAAACATTTCAATATGATCAATATGAATATTGTTTAATCATGTCTTACTCTTTTTGTGACCCCATGGACTATAGCCCACCAGACTCCTTTGTTGATGAGATTTCCCAGACAAGAATATTGGAGGGGGTTGTCATTTCCTTCTCCAGGGAATCTTCTCTACCCAGGGATCAAATTTGCATCTCCTGCAGTGGCAGCTGATTCTCTACCATCAAACCACCAAAAAGCCCAACTCTGAACTTACCATGTATGTACCGCCTAGACATTGTAAGGTAGAAGAAAAATAAGTCTAACTATAAATTGAATTTTGGAACAATTGGGAGAATGGGTTCAACAGTGAAATTTTTAAAAAAAAGTATGTGTTATGTTGGGTAAATAAATTGCAAAATGTTTCCCCCAAGAAATGAGCGTTTTGTTTGCCCAATTCTTAGTTTCTAATACCATTTTATTAAAAAGGGAACTAGGATACCTTGGAGAAATAACTGATTTAAAGATTTGTACAGGAAATATGAAAAATGAGCCTGTAATGTCTTATCTTGCCAACAAAACAGAATTGTAATACAAAGTATAGAAACTAACAAAAGACTCACCCATGCCACCACCACCACCATCAACAACAATAAAGGTGCTATTGAACTCAGATTCAGCTGCTCACTGCTCCAGTCAATTCTTGAGAGACAAGTGTTGAAAAGAAAAGACTGCTTTTCTAAGGTGCCAGAAACCTGGAGAGAAGGCAGATTCATGTCCCAGAAAGATCTCCAAGAATTCTGCTCAGCCATGAAAACATTTGAAAGGAAAAAGTGGAAGCCAGTCTCAGTTAACCATCTGGGGAATGGATCAGAGTCTTCATGGTTTTTCACTATATGTAGTTCACTGACTCCTTGTGATCTTCCTTTTGATGCTATCTTATTCACAGTTTTCTCAAGCTGTAGAAACAATTTAGCCATCCATTAATTATCTCACCTTGATTTCTACTTATTTAATCTAAGAAAAAAATCAACTGGTTAGGCAAAGCATTGTGTGATCAAAGCATTTGAATGGTGTGCTTGGGCTGGAAGTTAGTGAAGCATGGGGAAACCTGGTATAAAGGTTAAATTAAAACATAGCTGCTAAAGTGACAAAACAAAGGGTCTCCTGCAAAAGTTGCTTGCTGAAAAAAAGCTGCTTTCAGCAAAGAACTGCTTCCTGCAAAGAGCTGCCTACAAATCTCCACTTTCAGACATTTCTATGGCATTAGGGGTGAAGGTCTGTCCCCAGCTTTATGCTGAGAAGGGGTGTTGAGGTGTTAGAGTGAAAGATGCTGAAATAGGTCTGTAGCATCTCTTTGCTGATAATTTTAGTTGTTTATTTACATATATAGGCAGAACAAGTCACCGCTATTTTGATAACCATACAGGTACAGAATAGTATGAGCATTAATATTAATTTCTGGAGAAGGCAATGGCACCCCACTCCAGTACTCTTGCCTGGAAAATCGCATGGACGGAGGAGCCTGGTAGGCTGCAGTCCATGGGGTCTAGAAGAGTCGGACACGACTGAGTGACTTCACTTTCACTTTTCACTTTCATGCATTGGAGAAGGAAATGGCAACCCACTCCAGTGTTCTTGCCTGGAGAATCACAGGGACGGATGGGCTGCCATCTCTGGGGTCGCACAGAGTTGGACACGACTGAAGCGACTTAGCAGCAGTAGCAATATTAATTTCATACTCTTTAAGTCAGTTCTGGGAATCGTACTTGCCATAGATTCAGGGTATTATACATTAATACTCCAGCTTATTTCATGGCTGCAGTCTGGTCATCATGAAATTAGTTTCTTTTCTCCTCTGGTGGCTGTTACAGTATCTGTAAAACCACTCAGGGACATGCATCAGACATTGTTATCTTTGTATTTTCAGAAAAACAAGATTCTTTGACTTGGCTGTCCTGTTAATTAACTGTTTGAGCTTGTTTTTTTTTTTTTTTTTCCTTCTATAAATAGAAGACAGGGAATACAGAGGGGCCTTTGTACTTGGGAGGGACCTGCAAGATTCTGCTCAGTTTCAAAGCGGGTGTGTCAAAGAAACAACTAGATTGAAATGAAAGCTAAAAAAATTGAGCAAAAAATAATAATGAAGTAGCATTTGATTATAATCTAAATGATAAAATAAACACCCAGGAATCTAAATTGATAAGAACAATACACGAATAAATAAATGAGAGACTGGACAAGACTCTCATTCAGAAGAACTCTAAATGATTTATGAAGATAATCTCTCCTAGAAGAGAGAGAGAAAACTTGCACTTAAGCAGTTTGATCTTCACGCAATGACTTTCCTCTAGAAAGAACACAGTATATAATGTGTGTGGGGGGGGGGGAGGCGGGGGGAGATAATTTTACAATATTACACAGAAATCTAACAAACCCTACCTCAGCCAAGTAATCAAAATCATTAAAAGTGATGAGTCATGCTGATAGCATGTACCCAGGATATGATGTAATGAGAATTGTACTTTACCTCTGTGGTCTTACTTTCAAAAATCTTTCTTAACCTCAGTCTAATCATGGAAAACAAAATCAGACAGACTCAAATTAATAGTCATTCTATAAAAATATCTGACCAGTATTAAACCTGTCAAAGCCATCATAATAAGAAAAGTCTAGTAATAGCTTAAGGGGATTAAATATGATATGGTACACAGAGATTGGTTCCTGTAAAAACAATAAAAAAGAGATTTAGGCAGAATCTTGGAAAATATGAATCAAAGATTGACTTGTGTTAACAGTAATAAGTCAACATTTGTTTGATTTACTCTTATTTATAACAAATGTACCACACTGATGAAGATTCTGACTACAGAGAGTAGTAGGTATGGAATATATGAATACAATCTCCCAATGTCTATAACATGAAGCTCTTCAACAACTTTTAAATTGCTTAAAAACTTTCTGAATGTTACTTAGAAAAAACGTGATATTTTTGTACTGTTTCAAATGGACACATTTTCCACCTATAACTGTATATACAGTACGTGTTTTTGCCTTCCCTCTTATATATATGTATATTCATATACATATTGACATACATATGTAACATCAAAAATGGAATAATACTACATGCATACTGTTGGATAAATGACGTTTTATTTTCTAAACAAGCATCATTCTATTTGTATCTCAAATTTTCCTCCAGAATTTTTTCCTTAAAACTACTATGCATAAAAATAAATAAACAAGGTCCTAAATATTTATTGAGGATATTGAACTATATTCAATAGCTTATACTAGACCATAATGGAAAAGAAATATTGTATTTTATTTATAACCAGATATATCTTTGTAATATTTATAATTAATCTTGCCAATTATTTATATTTCACCAGTGTTATTTTTCATAATCAAAATAAAATACTAATACATATGACAATATTATAATTAAATTAATTTGGATTAAACATTGTTCTTTATTAAGAATCTATTGGTACTAAACTCTTTAAGGTTAGTTCAGTTCAGTTCAGTCACTCAGTTGTGTCCAACTCTTTGGGACCCTATGAACCACAGCATGCCAGGCCTCCCTGTCCATTACCAACTACTGGAGTTTACTCAAACTTATGTCCATTGAGTCAGTGATTCTATTTAAAAAACCTTATCCTCTGTCGTCCCCTTATCCTCCCCTCTTCAATCTTTCCCAACATCAGGGTCTTTTCAAATGAGTCAGCTCGTCACATCAGGTGGCCAAAGTATTAGAGTTTCAGCTTCAGCATCAGTCCTTCCAATGAACACCCAGGACTGATTTCCTTTAGGATGGACTGGTTGGATATCCTTGGAGTCCAAGGGACTCTCAAGAATCTTCTCCAACACCACAGTTCAAAAGCATCAATTCTTCAGTGCTCAGCTTTCTTTATAGTCCAACTCTCACATCCATACATGACTACTGGAAAAACCATAGCTTTGACATAGCCAGACCTTTGTTGACAAAGTAATGTCTCTGCTTTTGAATATACTGTCTGGGTTGGTCAAAACTCCTTCCAAGGAGTAAGCATCTTTTAATTTCATGGCTGCAATCATCATCTGCAATGATTTTGGAGCCCAGAAAAATAAAGTCAGCCACTGTTTCCACTGTTTCCCCATCTATTTCCCATGAAGTGATGGGACTGGATGCCATGATCTTAGTTTTCTGAATGTTGAGCTTTAAGCCAACTTTCTCACTCTCCTCTTTCACTTTCATCAAGAGGCTCTTTAGTTCTTCTTCACTTTTTGCCATAAGGGTGGTGTCATCTGCATATCTGTGGTTATTATATCTGAGGATATTTCTCCCAGCTATCTTGATTCTAGCTTGTGCTTCCTCCAGCCCAGCATTTCTCATGATGTACTCTGCATATAAGTTAAATAAGCAGGGTGACCATATACAGCCTTGACGTACTCTTTTTCCTATTTGGAACCAGTCTGTTGTTCCATGCCCAGTTCTAACTGTTGCTTCCTGACCTGCATATAGGTTTCTTAAGAGGCAGGTCAGGTGGTCTGGTATTCCCATCTCTTTCAGAATATTCCACAGTTTATTGTGATCCACACAGTCAAAGGCTTTGGCATACTCAATAAAGCAAAGATAGATGTTTTTCTGGAACTCTCTTGCTTTTTCGATGATCCAGCAAATGTTGGCAATTTGATCTCTGGTTCCTCTGCCTTTTCTAAAACCTGCTTGAACATCTGGAAGTTCATGATTCATGATTCATGTCATCAGAGTTAAATTCACCCATTCCAGTCCATTTAAGTTCACTGATTCCTAGGATGTTGACATTCACTCTTGCTATCTCCTGTTTGACCACTTCCAATTTGCCTTGATTCATGGACCTAACATTCCAGGTTCCTATACAATATTGCTCTTTACAGCATTGGACCTTACTTCCATCACCAGTCACATCCACAGCTGGGTGTTGTTTTTGCTTTGGCTCCAACCCTTCATTCTTTCTGGAGTTATTTCTCCACTGATCTCCAGTAGCATATTGGGCACCTACTGACCTGGGGATTTCATCTTTTGGTGCCCTATCTTTTTGCCTTTCATACTGTTCATGTGGTTCTCAATGCAGGAATACTTAAGTGGTTTGCCATTCCCTTCACCAGTGGACCATGTTTGGTTAGAACTCTCCACCATGACCTGTTCATTTTGAGTAACCCTACCCAGCATGGCTCAGTTTCCTTGAGTTAATACAAGGTTGTGGTTCCTGTGATTAGACTGTTTAATTTTATGTGATTGTGGTTTTCAGTCTGTCTGCCCTTTGGTAGAGAAGGATAAGAGGCCCATGGAAACTTCCTGATGGGAGAGACTGACTGAGGGGGAAACTGGGTCTTGCTCTGATGGGCAGGCATATGCTCCATAAATCTGTAATACAATTTTCTGTTGATGGGTGGGGCTGTGTTCCCTCCCTGTTATTTACCTGGGACCAAACTATGATGGCAGAGAAGGCAATGGCACCCCACTCCAGTACTCTTGCCTGGAAAATCCCATGGACATAGGAGCCTGGTAGGCTGCAGTCCATGAGGTCTCTAAGAGTCGGACACGACTGAGTGACTTCACTTTCACTTTTCACTTTCATGCATTGGAGAAGGAAAGGGCAACCCACTCCAGTGTTCTTTCCTGGAGAATCCCAGGGACAGGGGAGCCTGGTGGGCTGCCATTTCTGGGGTCGCACAGAGTCGGACACGACTGAAGCAACTTAGCAGCAGCAAACTATGATGGAGGTAGTGAAGAAAACGGAGTCCTCCTTTAAAATGTCCCATGCCTGCACTGCGGCACTCATTGCCCCCAGCCCTGTAGCAGGCCACGGCCGACCCATGCCTCTGCTGGAGACTCCTGGATTCTCACTGGCAAATCTGAGTCAGTCTCTTGTGGGGTCACAGCTTCTCTCTCCTGGGTCCTGGTATGCACAAGCTTTGTTTGAGCCCTCTGAGCATCTCTGGCGGGTATGGAGTTTGATTCTTAATGCTATTTCACACCTCCTACCATCTTTCTCGAGCTTCTCCTTTGCCCTTGGACATGCGGTATCTCCTCAAAGTCACACCAGCGCCCTGCCTGCCGCTCTAGCACCTACTGTCTTGCTGGGGCTTCTCTGCACTTGTACGTGGGGTATATCCTCACAGAGGCTCCAACACTGTGCAGCCTCCACTCCAGCGCTGTGGAGCACGCTTAGCACATTCGATTTTAGATGATATCTTTTCCAAGGGAGTCTCCCAGCTGGTTGTCAGTGCCCAAAAGTTGTCACAAAGAAATGGCATGATGACTTCCCCAATGGTGTTGACAATGAGCTGGAGGTGGTTTAGCTAATTTTAACTTGGTCCCAGCATACAGTATTTGCCCAAGTCTGTTCATTTTCCTCTTTGATTGATAAGGCTGATGCCAGATACTGTGTCAATGACTCCCTCTGAACCCCAGCATAGATGTGTCAGTTTTATACACTGGACTCCATGGGGAGCTGAAGAAAAAGGTTATGAGGTTCAGGATAACACAAATTAATAGATTTATGATAATGTCAAATGTGCTGTATTTGCTTATCAGAACGCAGATACTTTCAAGTACCTTATATCCAAACGTTATCCATTCAGCTCATATACACAGATTCTAATTAGTCTGTCTCTTCCTAGTGATAACATGAGAAGAATTATCTTTTATTTACTATACAATGGGGAAAGGAGAGGGTCTAGTTACAATTTACTCAATGAAAGTATCATAGTGAGACTACTATAAGTCATAACATATTCTAAGTAAGTAATGTGGGCTCTTTCAAATATTTTTCAATTCATGATGTATTTTTAATGGAATTTTGCACATGAATAGATGCATTTAAGTTTAAAAAAAAAAGTGGCTAGAACTACCAATTCTATGTTTTTAATTACAACCTCTACAGTTAAGTAATAAAAAAAATCAAAACATAACCTCTGATTTTTTTCTATGGGAATATATATATGCATATATATATATTTAATTATGTATATAATTTTTCCAAGTCAAAGCAGAGCTTTTCTTTTTTCTTCTTTTTTTTTAATGGAATCATATATATGTGTGACTACAGCAACATTCAGAGGCCATGAAATGGACTCTGGAACTTGACTCTTTTCCCCCCATGGAACTTTACTTTGATATCTAAAAGTATACAAAGAAATAATATATATATATATGTATGTTATACATTTATATCTCTTTCTATATATACATACATATATGTAATCACTTACTAGGATTTTAATGACTGTAACATCTCAGCATTTAAAACTCTTTGCAACCCCATGGACTACACCAATTAAAACTTGATAACAATGATTTGTGATCTGGCTCAATCTGAGTGGAATAAAAGTCAGTATGCTGGATGTATTGGATGATCATGCACTGAGGAATTTTGGAAAGAAGACCTAGAATATGCTCACTGGAGGAGAGAATTCTAAAGACTCCAATCCTGGAGAATAAACATTTTCTAAAGACTACTATATTTCAAATTCATTAACAAATGGGAGTGGTACAATGGAAAAATACAACTAAGACTTTTCAGTGAACTACAAACTTAATTCAACACCTGATTTAAAAAGAGAGTATTCATTTTATACTAAGTTGCCATCTTCAATGGTTTCAAATTGCAATATCTTCTTTTCTGTTTATCTAATGATACCCTGAGAGAGCTCTTAACAAATCTTAATCAGTCTCCCAAATTTACTGGAAACACAGCCTCATTGATTTGAAGCCAATGTGTAACCTGCAATCACTTTTAGCAAATTCTTAGCAATCTGCTATTAAGGATTTCTGAATCCTATATGACAGTTTAAAAATTCAATGTGCCACACTGAAAATATGATCCTAGCTGAAGGGAAATTCATGAACAAGAAGACTGATATTATACTGCCAAATGCTGAAAACGAACTTATACTTCACACATTTCACATGCAGCCAAACATTAAACATTCACTATAGCCAATAAATTAAAGCAGTATTAATCTCTGAACTAATGGACTAAGGAGAGGGGGGAAATCACATCAGTTCATTTGGGAATCATACTTCATTTTCATTCCTAACTTTGGCTTAAACAGATTCAAGATATTTCTCCTTAAATGACAATCATTTAAAAGATGTAATATTCTATGCTTTCTAATACAAATATGCATTGAAGTTTGCCTGCATAAAAAAATAAGTTATTCTAGCAGCATTTTTTCTCTCTTTAGAAAGACACACACACACAAAGATGCCATATTAAATACTTCTAGCCTTCCTTAGTCTGCTGTTTCCTCATATTGGTTCACAGGACAGAAAGTTTTAAATATACTAGAAAGAGCACAAAGACGGTTTCTAGAATATTTTCTTAGCATAATGGAGAAAGCACGTAGGTGTAGGAGAGGATCTCAAAATTTAATGTGCATGGGAGTCATATAGAAAACTTGTTAAAACACAGACTTTGGGGACCCAAACCCACAGATTCAGACTCAAAGGTGAGGCCTGAAATTTCTCAATTCTACCAACCTCCCAGATGATGATGTTGATGATTGTCCATGGGCTATGTTTTGAGTAGCTTTTAATCTCATTGTTCTACTCACATGCTTTGTAACTCTGAGAAAGTTGCTGAATCTCTTAGAGTCTCAAAGATTTCCTCACTTCTTTAAAGAGAGATAACAGAATAGATCTTAGATGGTAACTGAAATGAGGCGGGCATTTTAAAATGTTGCCTTTCTTTTCTCTCCTTCCCTCTTTCCTTCCTTCCTTCCTTTCTTCCTTTCCTCCCTCTTTCTCTCCTTCTTTTTTAAAAATTCTAGTCAGTTTGTTATAAAACATATGAGAATATTGATATGTTTATTAATGACAAGAACTAAATAATATCAAGACCCTGATGTGAAAAATCTACATGTCTGGACTTCCACATAGCTGGGATAGGAGGGTTCCTGAATTCTCTGTTCTGCTTACTCAGCCACAGTTTGAAAAGCTTTGCTTCTGTTTTTGATGTTCAGTGATGGTTCTTCCAACTTTAGAATTCTATGAAGGAAACTAGAATCGATTTTTCTAGCATGCTAGTGATGTCTCATCCTTAAAAATACAATGAAAACTGAAATGAAAAATGAACAGGAATAATGGGTTGCATTCTACTCTAGGTGCTGGGTCAAATGTAATTTCTAGCTGTAGAGGGAAAAAAGCACCAAAGAAACAGGACATGATCTGGGTAACAGAGAAACTTGTGAAGGTTTGTCCTGACCACTGTAGGTCACTTTAAGTCGATCTCAAACACAAATATACTTTTCCCCTGAGTTACTGATTGCAACAGTAAGGTGAAGCAACAAAGAGATACTTGGGTATGTATCCTCTCTCAATTAATATTTCTGTTTATCCCTAAGAAAATACATAAATTTCTTTTTAATCTATTTTAACCTATTCTCTCACCTCATATGACAATTATATCACCAATTTTATGAATTGTCAATATCCTCACTGCCTACTCCATAATCTATTCAACATAATTAATTTTGGACTGAGCTTTGTAAAATATACCTTAAATCTTTATGGATTTTTACTTTACATGAATATTATTAGCCTAATATCTCACCCTGTTTCTTAAAAATCAGAATTATTTTCAGATCTTCACATCACCGTGGATCTAATGCTATATAATACTCTACAGAGTACTTCCTCTCTATTTTACCTAATATAGCCATAATGATGCTCCAACAACTGCCTCCAAATTCTTATTTCCACAAGCAAAACTGCAGTAAACATCTTTGTAAATGTTTCTTCTGAGATTTATGTGCAAGGGTGGGATTACTGGATCGCAGAGTATCAGTGCAATGAATTTGACTCTGGACTAACATACACACTGGATACACCAGCCTCCCATCTCTCATGAGAGCTCCTTTATGCATACAGCCCCACAACTGATGATGAGTAACTTTTCCCTCAAGGCCAATCTCATAAGTACAATGTGATAATTCATTATTATTTTAATTTACTTGATTCTAATTACCAATGAGTTTGAACAACTTTTCATGTGCCTGAAGTTCCTTTGGGGTTTCTCTCTTTTAATTACCTGTTCATTCACAGGTCACACTGTGAAAGAACTTGTAAGATGGGAGATAGTATTGAGGCCACCTTTGGAAGATAAATATAACACTCTACTAAAGTATTCATCTTTCCCCACAGATATTTTTTCTCTCTTTTCCTCTTTCTTAGCTTCATTATCAACCAAAGTGTAATACATACATAGATCTATTACTGGTTTTGTAATCTGCACTTCAGTTCAGTTCAGTCTCTCAGTCGTGTCCTACTCTCTGAGACCCCATGAATCGCAGCAAGCCTGGCCTCCCTGTCCATCATCAACTCCTGGAATTCACCCAAACTCATGTGCATCAAGTCGGTGATGTCACCCAGCCATCTCATCCTCTGTTGTCCCCTTCTCCTCCTGCCCCCAATCCGTCCCAGCATCAGGGTCTTTTCCAATAAGTCAACTCTTCGCATGAGGTGGCCAAAGGTAGGCAAATTCCCCATCTCTTTATTAAATTCTCCTTTTTAAAATTGGAAGTAAAATGTATTTTACAGTATTAATTTATCTCATAAAAGTATAAAGCTATTAAATTTGTTTCAGAACTGCTCATGTGTTTATTATTCAAAGAGGTTTTCTGTACTATTTTAAAGGTTTTATAGTTTTTGTTGCTATTACAAATATCTTTATTTTCAATTGTGGTTTGTTGTAATTTATTTTTGAAAATATATCTTTTATCTGTAAACAAAATATTTTATAAGTGCTAATGATTTGTTGATTCTCTTTTTCATCTAGAAGATAAATATATTATTAATAAATAAAGCTAATGGCAGATTTTTTTCAATTTTGACATTTGTTTCTTTTTCTTTCATAAAGCACTAGACAGAACTGACCATATATTAAAGTGATAATAAGATACACCATTCTCTTATTCTAATTGTAAGAATTACATGTAATTCTTTACATGAATTCAAAGAATTCATGTAAACTATACTCACAGAAAACTAGTCAATCTAATCACACTAGGACCAAAGCCTTGTCTAATTCAATGAACCTAAGCCATGCCAGTGGGGCAACCCAAGATGGGTGGGTCATGGTGGAGAGAATCTGACAGAATGTTGTCCACTGGAGAAGGGAATGGCAAACCACTTCAGTATTCTTGTCTTGAGAACCCCATGAACAGTATGAAAAGGAAAAATGATAGGATACTGAAAGAGAAACTCCCCAGGTCAGTAGGTGCCCAATACCCAGCTGTGGATGTGACTGGTGATAGAAGCAAGGTCCAATGACTCATTGGAAAGAGGGATTGGGGGCAGGAGGAGAAGGGGACGACAGAGGATGAGATGGCTGGATGGCATCACTGACTCGATGGACGTGAGTCTGAGTGAACTCCGGGAGTTGGTGATGGACAGGGAGGCCTGGCGTGCTGCAATTCATGGGGTCGCAAAGAGTCGGACATGACTGAGTGACTGATCTGACCTGATCTGATACCATTTGCTAAGAATATGAAAGTTAACAAGTTAAAATTCCCCTCAAAATAATGCCAGCACATGGCTTAATAAGATATCCCTCATTATGTCCCTTCACCAACAACAATCTGGCATCCTTCTGTATACAAAAGTAGCTATGTGGTAGCTGTGGGATCCAGCAACACACACCAAAGGATCCAGGAGAAATCCTGTAAACTCATTGGATGACTGCGTTCGGAACTTGGTCCCAGTTGTTGACCCTGCAGTAGACTATGAACCAACTCCAGGTACTCTTGGCTATAGTCCTGGGGCCCCTACTGAGCACTGACAATCATCACATACAAAAGCCCCTTTGTGGAAGTCCAGGTTTTCAACCGAGACGTTCCTGCACATCTGTATTAGAATATAGTTTATTAGAGTAAAACAAATAAATGAATCTTAGGCTGAAACTTAGATTGGATGTACTGGAGAAAATAGGTGGAACAATTTGATTTTACCCAAATCATTTCTTCTTCAAGACAGCACAGCTCAGTGCCAGTAGAAACTTCAGCCCATAATTACCCCCACAAAGGAAAAGAGAACATGAAATTGAGAATGGGGTTTTCCCAGATGTGTGGGACCTTGTCAGAGGGGACCACTTCTCTCTCTCCTCATCCAAGGGCTGAGTCATGAGATGCATGAGGTAACAGTCTGGAAGAATCAGATAAGATTCTTAGAAGCATTAAAGGCATATGGATCCTACTAACTGTGTTGCAGACTCCATCAAGAAGCCTACCCAGGAACCACAAAGGATGCCTCACCTGTCAATCCCTAAATAGTACACAGATGTCTCTGGTGCTCTGCACATTTCACACCTCCCCCCTCCCCAACAACATACACACACATACATCTACCCAGTGGCCCTACCGTCTGCATGTTCCTGACAATGGTGATACCAAGCTTTGGCAGACAGCTGGTGAGCATACTCAGAACGATGGCCCAGGTCTGCAGATCAGTGAGAGATCACAAACCTAACCATTAGCTTTGCATTTAGAATGAAAATGAAGGCCATCGACTCCTGGCCTGGTGTGCTGCAAGACTGAGAGAAGGCATACTTTTTTTTTTTACTATGTTGTTTTTATTTGTTTTTAAAATTTTTATTTTGTATTAGAATATAGTTTATTTACAATGCTGTGATAGTTTCAGGTGTACAGCAAAGACATTCAGTTATATAAATATATATACATCTATTCTTTTTCAAATTCTTTTCCCATTTAGGTTGTTATACAATATTGAGCAGAGTTCTCTGTGCTATATAGTAGATCTTTGTTGGCTGTCCATTTTAAATATAGCAGTGTGTTCATTCAATTACAAACTCCTTAACTATCCCTTGCCCCCTTCCTTCCCCATAATCATAAGTTCATTCTCTAAATCTGTGAGTACGTTTCTGTTTTATAACTAAATTCATTTGTATCATTTCTTTTTTTTTTTTTTTGCTTTCCTCATATAAGTGATATTATATGATCTTTCTCTTCCTCTATCTTACTTCACTTAGTAAGACACTCTCTAGATCCATCCATGTTGCTGTAACTGACATTATTTCATTCTTTTTAATTTCATTCTCTTCATTCATTTATCCATTATTACATTCTTTTTATTCCATTGTATATCTTATTTATGAGTTCTCTGTCAATGGGCATTTAGGTTGCTTCTGTGCCTTGCCTATTATATATAGTGCTGCAATGAGTATCAGGGTGCATTTATTCTTTCAGATCATGCTTTTCTCCAGATATATGCCCAGGAGTGGGACTGAAGTACTATATGGGAGCTAACAATTCTGACACAGGAGAGAGCAAGAAATACAAAACGAATATGTCTACAGAAGGTCTGAGCAAGCCTTTACAATACCTAGCAGGACTAACAGAAGGCATTTCTCTTTCAAAAGCAATTAGTAAAACTGGAGAATGCAAAGGCCACAGTGGAAACATGAAAAATCAAGGAAACAAGAAACTACCAAAATATCACAGTAATTTTTCAGTAACTGATCACAAATACACAGAACTCTTATCTGTAAAAAATTCAAATAGCTGATTTAAGGAAACTTAAAGAGCTATACAGAAGACATAAGAAGGCTGTATGCTGATGAATTGATGCTCTCAAATTGTGGTGCTGCAGAAAACTTTTGAGAGTCCCTTGAACTGCAAGGAGGTCAAACAACTTGACCCTAAGGAAATCAGACCTAAATATTCATTGGAAGGACTGATGCTGATGCTGAAACTCCAATACTTTGACCACCTGATGTGGAGAACTGACTCGCTGGAAAAGACTCTGGCACTAGGAAAGACTGAAGGCAAAAGGAGAAGAGGATGGCAGAGGATGAGATGGTTTGAAAGCATGACTGACTCAATGGAAATAAAATTAAACGAACTCGAGGAGATAATGGAGGACAATGGAGCATGGCATGCTTCAGTCTATGGGGTCACAAATAGTTGGACATGACACAGTGCCTGATCAACAACAGCAGAAGAGCTATAAAGAAAACACAGAAAGACAATCAGGATTTCCTGATTTATACAGTCAGGAAAACAATACATAAAGTGAAAAGTTTAACAGAGATATCATATAATAGGAAAACAGAAATTCTAGAGCTGAGTAATATAATGAATGAGCATGAGAAAGAATCTGTGAATCAGAAAACGAATGTTAGAAATTACCCAGTCAGAAGAGAACAAAGGAAAAAGAATAAAAAAGAGTGGCAAGCCTATGTGATCTCTGGGATACCATAAAAATGATCAAACTGTAGATTATTGGCACTCAGAAGAAGAAGAGAGGAGAAGATGGTAGAAAACTTATTTAAAGAAATAACAGCTGAGAACATCCTACATGCAGACAGAGATTTGGATTTCCAAGTTCATTAAGCTCATACATATATATATATATATATATATATATATATATATATAACTCAAAGATTGTCTCTAAGACACAATAATAAAATTGTCAAAAATAAAAAGAGAATCTTAAAAAATAGCAAGAAAAAAAATAGGTTATTAACTTACAAGTAACCCCTCCCCCATAAAGCTATCATTGGACTTCTCAAGCATAACTTGCAGGCCAAGAGAGAGTAGGATGATATATTTAAAGTGCTAAAAGGAAAAAAAGAAAACAAAACAAGAAACCCCAACAGTCAAAAATAATCTATCAGGCTGATTATGCTTAATAAAATGAAGATTTTTCCAGACAAATAAAAGCTCAAGGCTTTCATCAACATGAGGCCTGCTTTACAAGAAATCTTCAAGATGAAATGAAAAGACTCTAACTGGTAACATTAAAACACATGAAAATAGATAATGCACTGTTAAAGGTAAAGTGAAAGTGAAATGCTCTATGGTGTCCAACTCTTTGTGACTCCATGACCTATACAGTCCATGGAATTCTCCTGGCCAGAATACTGGAGTGGGTAGCCATTCCCTTCTCCAGGGGATCTCCTCAACCTAGGGATCAAACCCAGGTCTCCCACATTGCCGGCAGATTCTTTACCAGCTGAGCCACCAGGTGAGCCCTTTTTTTGTAAAAGTGAGTATACAATCAAGTTCAGAATACTCTAATTCTGTAATGCAGTGATGTGCTAACAAATTAACCCAAATTTTAAAGGCAATGAATGCCAAAAAATAAACTATACCCATGGTAGATCAGTTGGTAAAAACATCCACCTGCAATACAAGAGACTCAGATTTGATCTCTGGGTTGGGAAGATATCCTGGAGAAGGAAATGGCAACCCCCTCCAGTATTCTTGCCTCGGAAATTCCAGGGACAGAGGAGCCTGGTAGGTTACATTCCATAGGGTCACAAAAATCAAACATGACTTAGCAACAAAACTGCCACTACCAATCGTTTGTTAATCAATGCACAATAAAAAAGAGGAAAATTATAACATCAAAATAGAAAATGGAATAAAAAGGTAGAGTTTATGTATGAATTTTTTTTTTTTTCTTTTCAGTACTTTGAATAAATCATCCCACTCTCTCCTGGACTATAAGATTATGGCTGAGAAAGCCAATGATAACTTTATGGGGGGAGGGCTCACTGGTGTGCAACTGAAGTTCAGATGTTAGTGTAAAAGAGACAATTATATCTAGAGGATAATTTATGTATGCTTCATAATAATCATAATGTAAAACCTACAGTAGATCTACAAAAGATAAAGAAAACAGATTCAAAGCATACCACTGTGGAAAATAATCAATTCACAAAGAACAGCAGCAACAAGGGAGAAAATAAAAAACCTACACAACATCCAGGAAATAACTGAGACTGTATTAGTACTCTTGCCTGGAAAACCCCATGGACAGAGGAGCCTGGTGGGCTGCAGTCCATGGGGTCGCGAAGAGTCAGACGTGACTGAGCGACTTCACTTTCACTTTTCACTTTCATGCATTGGAGAAGAAAATGGCAACTCACTCCAGTATTCTTGCCTGGAGAATCCCAGGAACAGGGGAACCTGGGTGGGCTGCCATCTATGGGGTCTCACAGAGTCGGACACGACTGAAGCAACTTAGCAGTAGCAGCAGCAGCAGTAAGTCTTAACCTATCAATCGGAGAAGGCAATGGCAGCCCATTCCAGTACTCTTGCCTGGAAAATCCCATGGACGGAGGAGCCTGGTAGGCTGCAGTCTATGAGGTTGCTAAGAGTCGGACACGACTGAGAGACTTCACTTTCACTTTTTACTTTCATGCATTGGAGAAGGAAATGGCAACCCACTCCCAGTGTTCTTGCCTGGAGAATCCCAGGGACGGGGGAACGTGTTGGGCTGCCGTCTCTGGGGTTGCACAGAGTCAGACGTGACTGAAGCGACTTACCAGCAGCAGCAACAGCAACCTATCAATAAGTTTTCATTGTTCAGTTCAGTTCAGTTCAGTCACTCAGTAGTGTCCGATTCTCTGCAACCCCATGAATCCAAGCACACCAGGCCTCCCTGTCCATCACCAACTCCCAGAGTTCACCGAGACTCATGTCCATGGAGTCAGTGATGCCATCCAGCCATCTCACCCTCTGTCGTCCCCTTCTCCTCCTGCCCCCAATCCCTCCCAGCATCAGAGTCTTTTCCAATGAGTCAACTCTTCACATGAGGTGGCCAAAGTACTGGAGTTTCAGCTTCAGCATCATTCCTTCCAAAGAAATCCCAGGGCTGATCTCCTTCAGAATGGACTGGTTGGATCTCCTTGCAGTCCAAGGGACTCTCAAGAGTCTTCTCCAACACCACAGTTCAAAAGCATAAATTCTTTGGCGCTCAGCCTTCTTCACAGTCCAACTCTCACATCCATACATGACCAGTGGAAAAACCATAGCCTTGACTAGATAGATGGACCTTTGTTGGCAAAGTAATGTCTCTGCTTTTCAATATGTTATCTAGTTTGGTCATAACTTTCCCTCCAAGGAGTAAGCGTCTTTTAATTTCATGGCTGCAGTCACCATCTGCAGTGATTTTAGAGCCCCCAAAAATAAAGTCTGACACTGTTTCCACTGTTTCCCCATCTATTTCCCATCTCCAGTCAAGTAGAGATGGATAGATTAAAATAAAAGACCCAATGATGTGCTGCCTATAAGAGACTCAATTAAGTTATGTATGTAGGGGCATAAATAGACTCGAACTATCAGAATGACAAAAGATATTCCATGCAATTGGAAGCCAAAAAAGGGTATTGGTAATCATACTTACATCAGATAAAACTGACCTTATGTCAAAAAAGTAGCGACAGATCAATAAGGTTATTATATGATGATATAGGGGTCAATTTATTAAGAAGATATAGTAATCATAAATATATATGTATATATATACATATATATATTCATACATCAGAACAGTTAAATACATTAATCAAATACTAACATATCTGAGGGAAAAAATAAACAATAATATAATCATAAACATCATTGAAGAAAATGAATAACAGCATAAAAAATACTGGACCCTTGTCTTTAAAAATCAATAAAAATTAACTGGTACTAGATCAAAAAACTTAACATAAGAATTAAATCTATAAAACTCCTAGAAGAAAACATATGAAAAAAATCCCTTGGCACTTGTTTTGACAATCATTTCATGGTTATGACACCAAAGGTATAAGCAAGAAAAAAATAAATGTTAATGACTGGGACTATATCAAACTCAAAAGCTCCTGAACAGCAAATGTAACAATTAACAAAAAAGAAAGGCAGCCTACAGGCAGAGTGGAATATATTATTTGCAAAACATATATCTGACACAGAGTTAATGTTTTAAATATGTAAGGCCTCATACAACTCAATATAAAAAAATGTTGCAATTTTAAAAATTGGAAAAAGAATGGACTTTTCCAAAAACATATATAAAAATGGGCATCAGATATCTGAAAAGATGCCAAATATCAGTGATCTTCAGGAAAATGCAATTCAAAATCACACTGAGATATTACCTCACACATGTTATATCAGTTCAGTTCAGTCGCTTAGTCATGTCCGACTCTTTACTACCCCATGAATCACAGCATGTCAAGCCTCCCTGTCCATCACCAACTCCCGGAGTTCACACAAACTCACGTCCATCGAGTCGGTGATGCCATCCAGCCATCTCATCCTCTGTCATCACCTTTTCCTCCTGCCCCCCATCCTTCCCAGTGTCAGAGCCTTTTCCAGTGAGTCAACTCTTTGCATGAGGTGGCCAAAGTACTGTACTTTCAGCTTTAGCACCATTCCTTCCAATGAATACCCAGGGCTGATCTCCTTTAGAATGGACTGGTTGGATCTCCTTGCAGTCCAAGGGACTCTCAAGAGTCTTCTCCAACACCACAGTTCAAAAGCATCAATTCTTCGGGACTCAGCTTTCTTCACAGTCCAACTCTCACATCCATACATGACCACTGGAAAAACCATAGCCTTGACTAGATGGACTGCAGATGGTGACTGCAGCCATGAAATTAAAAGATGCAGAAGGAAAGCTATGACCAACCTAGATAGCATATTAAAAAGCAGAGACATTACTTTGCCAACAAAGGTCCATCTAGTCAAGACATTGTTACCAAAAGACAAGAAATAATAAGTACTGGCAAGGATGTGGAGAAAAAAGAATCCTTGTGCACTATTCATAGGAAAGTAAATTGAAACAGCCACTATGGAAAATGGTATGAATGATCCTCAAAAAATTTAAAATAGATCTACTATATTATCCATCAACCCCACTTCTAGATAAATATGCAAGGAAATACAATCAAGTATCCAAAAGAGGTATCACATGTTTATGTTCACTGCAGTATTATTTCCAATACTCAAGATATGGAAACAATCTGTCCATCTAAAGATGAATCTAAAGGACATGTAGCTATGTAATGGAATATTATTAAGCCATGAAAATAATGAAATCTGCCACTGTCCCAAACATGGGTGGATGCTGAGGGCACTATGCTAAATGAAATTAAGTGAGACATGGAAAGACAAATTCTATACTCTCACTAAAATATATAATCTAAAAAATTTGATCTCACAGAAACAGGGTACAATGGTGATTGCCAGGCTCTGGGGGATTACTGAAATGGGAAATGTTGCTTAAAGTGTAAAAACTTGCAGTTACAGGACCAATAAATTATGTGGATCTAATATACAACATTATATGTGGATCACAATAATCTGTGGAATATTCTGAAAGAGATGGGAATACCAGACCACCTGACCTGCCTCTTGAGAAATCTGTATGCAGGTCAGCAAGCAACAGTTAGAACTGGACATGGAACAACAGACTGGTTCCAAATAGGAAAAGGAGTACGTCGAGGCTATATATTGTCACCCGGCTTATTTAACTTACATGCAGAGTACATCATGAGAAACACTGGAGTGGAAGAAACACAAGCTGGAATCAAGATTGACAGGAGGAATCTCAATAACCTAGATATGCAGATGACATCACCCTTATGGCAGAAAGTGAAGAGGAACTCAAAAGCCTCTTGATGAAAGTGAAAGTGGAGAGTGAAAGAGTTGGCCTAAGCTCAACATTCAGAAAACTAAGATCGTGGCATCCGTTCCCATCACTTCATGGGAAATAGATGAGGAAACAGTGGAAACAGTGTCAGGCTTTATTTTTCTGGGCTCCAAAATCACTGCAGATGGTGACTGCAGCCATGAAATTAAAAGAGGCTTACTCCTTGGAAGGAAAGTTATGACCAACCTAGATAGCATATTCAAAAGCAGAGACATTACTTTGCCAACAAAGGTTCATCTAGTCAAGGCTATGGTTTTTCCTGTGGTCATGTATGGATGTGAGAGTTGGACTGTGAAGAAGGCTGAGCGCCAAAGAATTTATGCTTTTGAACTGTGGTGTTGGAGAAGACTCTTGAGAGTCCCTTGGACTGCAAGGAGATCCAACCAGTCCATTCTGAAGGAGATCAGCCCTGGGATTTCTTTGGAAGGAATGATGCTAAAGCTGAAACTCCAGTACTTTGGACACCTCATGCTAAGAGCTGACTCATTGGTAAAGACTCTGACACTGGGAGGGATTGGGGGCAGAAGGAGAAGGGGATGACAGAGGATGAGATGGCTGGATGACATCACTGACTCGATGGACTTGAGTCTGAGTGAACTCCAGGAGTTTGTGATGGACAGGGAGGCCTGGTGTGCTGCGATTCATGGGGTTGCAAAGAGTCGTACACGACTGAGCGACTGAACTGAACTGAACTGAAGAGTACAGATCTTCAGTGTTCTCACTTTATTTTATTTTCTTTTTTTTTTAGTTTTCTGAATGTTGAGGTTTTTTTTTCTAATTTAATTTTATTTTTAAACTTTACATAATTGTATTAGCTTTGCCAAATATCAAAATGAATCCGCCACAGGTATACATGTGTTCCCCATCCCGAACCCTCCTCCCTCCTCCCTCCCCATACCATCCCTCTGGGCCGTCCCAGTGCACCAGCCCCAAGCATCCAGCATCATGCATCGAACCTGGACTGGCAGCTCGTTTCCTACATGATATTTTACATGTTTCATTGCCATTCTCCCAAATCTTCCCACCCTCTCCCTCTCCCACAGAGTCCATAAGACTCTTCTATACATCAGTGTCTCTTTTGCTGTCTCATACACCAGGTTATTGTTACCATCTTTCTAAATTCCATATATATGGGTTAGTATACTGTATTTATGTTTTTCCTTCTGGCTTACTTCACTCTGTATAATAGGCTCCAGTTTCATCCACCTTATTAGAACTGATTCAAATGTATTTTTTTTAATGGCTGAGTAATACTCCATTGTGTATATGTACCACAGCTTTCTTATCCATTACTCTGCTGATGGACATCTAGGTTGCTTCCATGTCTTGGCTATTATAAACAGTGCTGCGATGAGCATTGGAGTACACGTGTCTCTTTCCCTTCTGGTTTCCTCAGTGTGTATGCCCAGCAGTGGGGTTGCTGGATCATAAAGCAGTTCTATTTCCAGTTTTTTAAGGAATCTCCACACTGTTCTCCATAGTGGCTGTACTAGTTTGCATTCCCACCAACAGTGTAAGAGGGTTCCCTTTTCTCCACACCCTCTCCAGCATTTGTTATTTGTAGACTTTTGGATCGCAGCCATTCTGACTGGTGTGAAATGGTACCTCATAGTGGTTTTGATTTGCATTTCTCTGATAATGAGAGATGTTGAGCATCTTTTCATGTGTTTTTAGCCATCTGTATGTCTTCTTTGGAGAAATGTCTATTTAGTTCTTGGGCCCATTTTTTGATTGGGTCGTTTATTTTTCTGGAGTTGAGCTTTAGGAGTTGCTTGTATATTTTTGAGATTAGTTGTTTGTCGGTTGCTTCATTTGCTATTATTTTCTCCCATTCTGAAGGCTGTCTTTTCACCTTGCTAATAGTTTCCTTTGATGTGCAGAAGCTTTTAAGGTTAATTAGGTCCCATTTGTTTAGTTTTGCTTTTATTTCCAATATTCTGGGAGGTGGGTCATAGAGGATCCTGCTGTGATGTATGTCGGAGAGTGTTTTGCCTATGTTCTCCTCTAGGAGTTTTATAGTTTCTGGTCTTATGTTTAGATCTTTAATCCATTTTGAGTTTATTTTTGTGTATGTCACCCTAATACCAAAACCTGACAAAGATGCCACAAAAAAAGAAAACTACAGGCCAATATCACTGATGAACATAGATGCAAAAATCCTTAACAAAATTCTAGGAATCAGAATCCAACAACACATTAAAAAGATCATACACCATGACCAAGTGGGCTTTATCCCAGGGATGCAAGGATTCTTCAATATCCGCAAATCAATCAATGTAATACACCACATTAACAAATTGAAAAATAAAAACCATATGATTATCTCAATAGATGCAGAGAAAGCCTTTGACAAAATTCAACATCCATTTATGATAAAAACTCTCCAGAAAGCAGGAATAGAAGGAACATACCTCAACATAATAAAAGCTATATATGACAAACCCACAGCAAACAATATCCTCAATGGTGAAAAATTGAAAGCATTTCCTCTAAAGTCAGGAACAAGACAAGGGTGCCCACTTTCACCATTACTATTCAACATAGTTTTGGAAGTTTTGGCCACAGCAATCAGAGCAGAAAAAGAAATAAAAGGAATCCAAATTGGAAAAGAAGAAGTAAAACTCTCACTATTTGCAGATGACATGATCCTCTACATAGAAAACCCTAAAGATTCCACCAGAAAATTACTAGAAATAATCAATGACTATAGTAAAGTTGCAGGATATAAAATCAACACACAGAAATCCCTTGCATTCCTATACACTAATAATGAGAAAACAGAAAGAGAAATTAAGGAAACAATTCCATTCACCATTGCAAAGGAAAGAATAAAATACTTAGGAATATATCTACCTAAAGAAACTAAAGACCTATATATAGAAAACTATAAAACACTGGTGAAAGAAATCAAAGAGGACACTAATAGATGGAGAAATATACCATGTTCATGGATTGGAAGAATCAATATAGTGAAAATGAGTATACTACCCAAAGCAATTTATAGATTCAACGCAATCCCTATCAAGCTAACAACAGTATTCTTCACAGAGCTAGAACAAATAATTTCACAATTTGTATGGAAATACAAAAAACCTCGAATAGCCAAAGCGATCTTGAGAAAGAAGAATGGAACTGGAGGAATCAACCTACCTGACTTCAGGCTCTACTACAAAGCCACAGTTATCAAGACAGTATGGTACTGGCACAAAGACAGAAATATTGATCAATGGAATAAAATAGAAAGCCCAGAGATAAATCCACGCACATATGGACACCTTATCTTTGACAAAGGAGGCAAGAATATACAATGGATTAAAGACAATCTCTTTAACAAGTGGTGCTGGGAAATCTGGTCAACCACTTGTAAAAGAATGAAACTGGACCACTTTCTAACACCATACACAGATCTTAAGTGTTCTCACTTTAAAGAACCTTATGAGGTAATGTAGGGATTAACTAATCCCACTCTAGTACTCGTTTAGCAATACATAGCTGTATTAACTCACATTGTATTACATGTTAATTGTATCTCAATAATTAGAAAAAAAGTTTCCCTCTTTTTATTCTGCCAGCATCCCATATAATTCTTCAGTTGAGTCAGTTCAGTTCAGTCACTCAGTCGTGTCGGACTCTTTGCAACCCCATGAATCCCAGCACGCCAGGCCTCCCTGTCCATCACCAACCCCCGGCATTCACTCAGACTCACATCCATTGAGTCAGTGATGCCATCCTGCCATCTCATCCTCTGGCATCCCCTTCTCCTTCTGCCCCCAATCCCTCCCAGTGTCAGAGTCTTTTCCAATGAGTCAACTCTTTGCATGAGGTAGCCAAAGTACTGGAGTTTCAGCTTTAGCATCATTCCTTCCAAAGAAATCCCAGGGCTGATCTCCTTCAGAATGGACTGGTTAAATCTCCTTGCAGTCCAAGGGACTCTCAAGAGTCTTCTCCAACACCACAGTTCAAAAGCATCCATTCTTCGGCGCTCAGCCTTCTTCACAGTCCAACTCTCACATCCATACATGACCACCGGAAAAACCACAGCCTTGACTAGACAGACCTTTGTTGGCAAAGTAATGCCTTTCCTTTTCAATATGTTATCTAGGTTGGTCATAACTTTCCTTCCAAGGAGTAAGCATCTTTTAATTTCATGGCTGCAGTCACCATCTATAGTGATTTTGGAGCCCAGAAAAATAAAGTCTGACACTGTTTCCACTGTTTCCCCATCTATTTCCCATGAAGTGATGGGACTGGATGCCATGATCTTCATTTTCTCAATGTTCAGCTTTAAGCCAACATTTGCACTGTCCACTTTCACTTTCATCAAGAGGCTTTTGAGTTCCTCTTCACTTTCTGCCATAAGGGTGATGTCATCTGCATATCTGAGGTTATTCATATTTCTCATGGCAATCTTGATTCCAGCTTGTGTTTCTTCCAGTCCAGCATTTATCATGATGTACTCTGCATATAAGTTAAATAAACAGGGTGACAATATACAGCCTTGACATACTCCTTTTCCTATTTGGAAACAGTCTGTTGTTCCATGTCAAGGTCTAACTGTTGCTTCCTGTCCTGCATACAGATTTCTCAAGAGGCAGGTCAGGTGGTCTGGTATTCCCATCTCTTTCAGAATATTCCACAGTTTATTGTGATCCACACAGTCAAAGGCTTTGGCATAGTCAATAAAGCAGAAATAGATGTTTTTCTGGAACTCTCTTGCTTTTTCCATGATCCAGCAGATGTTGGCAATTTGATCTCTGGTTCCTCTGCCTTTTCTAAAACCAGCTTGAACATCTGGAAGTTCATGGTTCATGTATTGCTGAAGCCTGGCTTGGAGAATTTTGAACATTACTTTACTAGCATGTGAGATGAGTGCAATTGTGTGGTAGTTTGAGCATTCTTTGGCGTTGCCTTTCTCTGGGATTGGAATGAGAACTGACTTTTTCCAGTCCTGTGGCCACTGCTGAGTATTTCAAATTTGCTGACATATTGAGTGCAGCACTTTCACAGCGTCATCTTTCAGGATTTGGAGTAGCTCACCTGGAATTCCGTCACCTCCACCAGCTTTGTTCGTAGTGATGCTTTCTAAGGCCCACTTGACTTCACCTTCCAGGATGTCTGTCTCTAGGTCAGTGATCAGACCATCGTGATTATCTGGGTTGTGAAGATCTTTTTTGTACACTTCTTCTGTGTATTCTTGCCACCTGAGAAATCACATGGACAGGGGAGCCTGGCACGATGCAGTCCATGGGGTCACAAAGGGTTGGACGTGACTGAGTGACTAACACACATTTTTTGTTACATTGTGCATATGACCTTCCAGATTTACCTGCCACATTTGTAAAGTTTCAAGAACTTGATAACATGTACTTTGGTGTAAAATTAATTGATATTAATATTTAGTTTTGGTTCCATATTTGAGATCTTAATAAACATCAATGCATTTAGAGTTGTTTTATTTATTTTAACACTCACAGTAATATACAGTTATACAGACTACTGTTTATATGCAGGTAATCATCCACCAACATTAACAAGTATTTTTATTTTATCATTTTTTGTTCAGATGGTCTTAAATCAAAGGGAAAAATGACAAATGTTAGATTTACCTTGCCGGGGTCCAGCTCCGGCTGATCCAGGGAGTTCGAAGCAGGGACGGCGTCGGCGAGGATCAGGATACAATAGCTTCATTTAGATATTAATTAGAGATATATAGAGTAATAGAATGAGGATACCTCAGCAGGAAAATTCAGTGGAGAAAAGAGGCTGAGTAGCTTGGTTTATGCGGGAAACCAATAAAACTTCAAGACAAGAAGCTTGCACCACTTATGTAGGCCGCAGGCCTCCCATTCTCCTGAAGGAGAGGAGACACTGAGGCCTCCATGGTCGGATCTTAGAAGCCCAGGCAAAGTTAGTAAGCTTGGTGGGCTCCGCGCTCCAGATGGAGACTCAGCCGGAGTTTGAGAGAGAGAGAGAGACATGGGTAGAACAGTATTTCGAGAAACTGATCCCAATTCTTTATTTTCCAGAGTCTGTTTTTATACACTGAGATGTTATACAAAAGTCACGCGGGGACAGTGCTTCATACAAATGTATACAGAGGTCTTAGGGGTGTTACACCATCTTCTGGCCAGGGGGCCTGCTGACAATTTATGACCCTCTCCTTGTGACAGCGGTCAGTCAACATTTATTTCTCCAGGGGTGATTATTCTTAAAACAGACGCCACCCAAATAAAGTTCCTATAGGGTGAGGGTGTAGTGGGTTTTAGTTAAGGAAAGAATTTACTTGGCCTAAGGTCTAACGTGATTTATATCAAAGGTTAATACTTATTTCTTCTATATATTCATTAATGTGTATAAGGGCAGGGAATGTGGAGACTTAGCAGTAAACATTGGCTCAACAAATGAAAAACCCTTCACCAATACAATTTCTAGTCAGCCCACTATACTTATACTAATAATTTTCTAACTTCTCTAAAGAACCTGTTTTTAGAAGGTTTAAAGCATCTCGGCCTCTCATGGTTGGGAGGCTGTGAGCAATCACATGTGGCTGGACAAGCCTGTCAGGCAGGCTAGAGAACCTTCAGAGGAGTTTGTAGGTTGAAACACTCCTGTCACGCCCAGGAATTATTATTAACTGGAGCTCTAAGTTAACTCCTTCTCCAAAAGATGTGGTGGGAGACAGCTCCCTGTAAAGTCAGAGGTGTAGGTGAGAGCACAAAGAAGTAAAGTAGGCAGGCTCTGGTTATGGGGATAGATGCTCGAGGATTTCCAGGGGGACTCCTGAGGCTCGATCCCGCTTTTGCATACGTCGAGCCTCCTTCCTCATGACCTTTGCCATGGGCGGAGTGCCTCATGCTGGCCCCCAACATTACCTTCTTATGATTGTGTCATCAATTCTTGCCCTTGAACCTCTCTAAAGATAACCATTATCATAGACATGAAGTAAATCACTTAAGTCAAATACTGCCTAATTATTATTTTGAAATATTTTTATTTACCCTTTCAGTCCCCATTTATTGGAATTCTTTGAAATATATAACTCAATGTTCTATAATTTTGCTTGTCACCCTAAAATATTCAATATTCTCATATAACTCTATTTCTACTACTTAATTCATAGGAGTGGAGCCTGTGCAGTTGCACAGGACACCATGTACAAAAAAGTCTTATATTTGATCTGGTGTTCTGCTTTCACCTTCTTCATACTCTTAATAATTTTACCTTACTACTTTAACTTCACTTGTAAGTGAAGTTTTAAGGGACAATGTTACATGTTTTGAGTAGAGGAAGATTATCAAATGGGCACAAGCTAACCACAAGAGGCCTTTAAAAGCAGAGAGTTTCCTCTGGTGACAAAGGAAAAGTGAGAGATATTCAAAGCATGAGAAGGAATGAGTAGGCTATTGAAATGTTTAAACACGGAGGAAACCACATTAGAAGGAATGTAAGCAGACACTATAAAGCAGAGAGTGGCCCCTTGGTGTAACAGCCACCAAGGAAAACTGAAACTCAGACTTACAGAGTTAAACACTTGAATTCTTAAGACATTCAAATGATCTTAGAAGCTATTAATCCCTAGAACCTTCAGATAATAGTCCAGCCCATTCAAAACCCTGACTTCAGTCTTGTGAGACTATGAGCAGAGAACTAAGTAAAGCCTGCTGGATTTCTGACATATAGAACTGTGAGATATTAAATGGGTACTATTTTAAGCCACCACATTTCTGATAATAGGAAAATATCAATAATATGCAATCATCTCCTCCAATAATAATATCATATTATACAATCATTAACAACAACTGCTGCTGTTCATTCACTAAGTCTTTGTGACCCCATGGACTGCAGCATGTTGGGATCCTCTGTCTTCCACTATCTCCCAGAGTTTGCTCAAATTCAGATTATCCAATGCCTCTTATAAATTTTAAATTGAATTTGTTATATAAGAATGTATTTATTTTAAAGTATCCTATAAGGGTTCTCCATCTCTTTTTATTTCTATTAACATTTTTCATTTCTTGAAAACATCACTTTTTTCCTCTCACTGGGAACTGCTAGAGATTAAAATTTTGTGGTTAATTTTCAGGCATTTTGGCAAAAATGTGTACATACATATATTCCATTTTTATTTATCATTAAATTATATATTGTATTAATTTTGAAGGATAGAAAGGACTCTCTATCAAATACAAGCTTTCTCTTTCATCTTGTGTGTTTAAGCCTTAAGTTAGCTGAGGGAACACCAAGCATCAATCACCAATTTCAATATATTCTGCTTAAGCTAGCCTGCAGTCCTGGCTATATGATATGCTCCAGTGAATGCGAAAGATAGTCATTTCATTGGTCAACAATGTGAATTCACTTATTGATTTCAGTTTAACTCTCACCTTCACTAGCACTGATTACTGCACACCTGGTTCTCTCTTCCATTTCATGTCTTCCTGAGCTTGAGAGTATTAGTTTCAGCCCAGAGATGTACCTCCCTGTAAAAAATGGACAGCTACAGGTTAGCTAGCCTGCCCTTCTTGTAATTAGATGTACTCTTTTCTTTTCATAATCAATGATATAGCAGAAATTCTTTCTTACACATACGAAATTGGCCTGAGATGGGCATGAACAATGAGTGCACTACAGCCTGTTGTTCAATGTTCTGACATAGATGAGCTCCAAGCAATTTCTCTTCAAGGTGAAGAGCTTTACAATATTTGCCTAAAAATAATATTTTATCTGCATGTTTTTAATACTAACTTGGCTAATATTTAATCAATTTAGTCCTGCTTACTGTACCCTCATGGTAATCTTCAAAGTTTCTGTCCTCTTAGTGATAAGCACTCTTGTTTAGCAATTCTCATATAGATAATTTTGTGTGTGTGTGTGTGTGTGCGTGTGTGTGTGAGATAGAGGGACAATGAGTTTGTGTATGTGTTATCATTAACTGGATGTTTGAAAGAGGTATATTTTAAATATGTAGCTTTTTAAGAGAAGAATATTTCTTTGTGGATTTTATCATTATTAAGATATGATTATTTCATATTAATATATATATTTGGTGCATTACAAATACTAAGTTTTTTCTGTTTATACACTTTGTAGATATGTTTACCTTATATATATTGGTTGTTTAAAAAAGAAAAATAAACAGTCACAGCTTAGTATACTTTAACGATGTTCTTCTGAATTGAAGTACAGATTCAAATCAAATTTGCCTGAAGCCTGCATCTTACTGATATTTTAAAATGTCGTTTAATATTTGTAGAAACATACATAAAATGACTAGCAAAGACTTCATTCAGCAGAAAGGAATTCTAAATGAAACTGAGTTTCTAAACATCAGCCTAAATATTAATATATGATTACATCAGGAAAAGGGGAAAAGTGGGGAGGTTCTATAAATATTTTTAATATCTTTTCCTAATTTTTTTACACAGTTTTCATGTCCCTATTCATTCATTCAGAGAAGGCAATGGCAACCCACTCCAGTACTCTTGCCTGGAAAATCCCATGGACGGAGGAGCCTGGTAGGCTGAAGTCCATGGGGTCGAGAAGAGTCGACATGACTGAGCGCTTCACTTTCACTTTTCACTTTCATGCATTGGAGAAGGAAATGGCAATTCATTCGTTAGTCACCAAATTTCCAACATGACTCCTTTCAAATATATATTGCCAAAATGATATATTGTCTTTTAATACAAATCAAGACTATTTTTAATGTTTTAAATCCTAATTTCAGAAATTAGGCAATATTGTTGCCTTACTTGTAACCTATGCAAGTCTATAAATCATGGAGATTTGGTGCTGGTGGTGCACAATATCTTTTTTCCTAGGTATAATGTAAGAGAAAATATGTAAATATTTGGGTAAAAATCAAGAATGGAAGTATTTTTTGTATCAGTGACATCTTGGGAGATTAGTCAACAAAACTTTAAAAATTGACATGTAGATGTGAAAAATGGCATGACTAACAGTGTGAGAATGCTCTGGAGAGGTATTCAAGGAGTGATTCTGCAAAGAATTCTTAGAGAATTTTCTGTGAGACACAAATGATCTCTTTTAAGTAGATTGTATTTCCAGAAGAATTTGTTGGTGAGATGCTTTTTGGATGATGAAAAGGAAGGATTAAATTAAGATTAAAATGTGTTCCTGCAAAGAGACAGTGTAAATAAATACAACCAAATGAGATTACATTGGCTGCAACTATGAAAAACTGATGTGATTATGAAGCCTTCGAATGAGGGAGAAGTATTCCCAAGTTTGGGCTTTCCTGATAGTTCAGTTGGTAAAGAATCCACCTCCAATGTGGGAGACCTGGATTTGATCCCTGGGTTGGGAAGATCCCCTGGAGAAGGAAATGGCTACCCAATCCAGTATTCTGGCCTGGAGAATTCCATGGACTGTATAGTCCATGGGGTCGCAAAGAGTTGGACATGACTGAGGGACTTTCACTTTCACTTTCATTTACAAAGTTTACCTGAAATGGTAGCTTGGAATTCAAGTATAGAGAGCCTTGGGATAGAAAGTAAGTTTGAATTTCATCCTGCAGATGATGTAGAAACAAAAACAATCTTTAGAGTTCACTGACATGATAAAATTATTTTATAATAGCATATAAAACCGACTATAGATAAATATACAACAATATATATTATATTATTTAGTCTCTAAGTCATGTCTGATTCTTTTTGTGATCCCATGGACTATAGCCAGCCAGGCTTCTCTGTCAATGGGATTTCCCAGGCAAGAGTACTACAGTGGATTGCATTTCCTTCTCCAGTGGATCTCTCTACACAAGGATTGAACCTGTGTCTTCTGCATTGGCAGGTGGATTCTTTACCATTGAGCCACCAGGGAAGCCCCATACAAACACACACACACACACACACACACACACACACACACACACACAAACATGTATATATGAATCCCCTTCATGGATCACAGGCTCATCATGGCAAAGTGGTTTATATAATTCAGTGAAGCTAAGAGCCATACCCTGCAGGGCGACTCAAGGCAGACAGGTCACAGTGAAGATTTCTGACAAGCTGTGGTCCACTGGAGTCAGAAATGGCAACCCACCCCAGTATTCTTGCCTGTAGAACCCCATGAACATAATGAACTGCTGTGACAATCGTCCATTTTCATTCACTTCACATGCTAGCAAGGTAATGCTCAAAGTCCTCCAAGTAAGTTTTCAGTAGTATGTGAACCTAGAATTTCCAGAAGTACAAGCTAGTGTTCAAAGAGGCAGAAGAACCAAAGATGAAATTGCCAACTTTTGTTGGATCGTGGAGAAAGCAAGAGTTCCAGGAAAACATCTGCTTCTGCTTCATTAACTACATTAAAGCCTTTGACTGTGTGGATCGCAAGAAACTGTGGAAAATTCTTAAAAAGCTGGGAGTTCCAGGCCACTTTATCTCTCCCATGAGATACCTGTATGTGGGTCAAGAAGCAACAGTTAGAACCAGACATGGAACACCCGATTGTTTCCAAAATGAAAAAGGAATATGATAAGATTTTATTTATTCACTCTACTTATTCAACTTCATTATGGGGAAAGCTGGGCTGGGTGAATCACAAGCTGGAATCAAGTCTGCAGGGAAAAATATCAACAACCTCAGATATGCAGATGATATTACTCTAATGGCAGAAAGTGAAGAGGAACTAAAGGGCCTCTTGATGAGGGTGAAAGAGAGTGAAAAAGCTGGCTTGAAACTCAGCATTTCAAAAAATCTAAATCATGGCACCTGTACTGTCAATTCATGGCAAATAGAAGGGGAAAAAGTGGAAGGAGAGACAGATTTTATTTTCTTGGGCTCCAAAATCACTGGGGAAGGTGACTGCAGCCATGAATTTAAAAGCTGCTATTTTCTTTGAAGGAAAGATATGACAAACCTAGACAGCATATTAAAAAGCAAAGATACCATTTTGCCACAAAGGTCTGTATAATCAAAGCTATGGTTTTTCTAATAGTTATGAACAGATATGAGAGTTGGACCTGAAAGAAGGCTGAGTGCTGAAGAATTGATGGTTTCCAATTATGGTGCTGAAGACTCTTAAGATTCCTCTGGACTGCAAGATCAAACCAGTCAATCCAGTGACTATTCACTGGAAGGACTATTGCTGAAGCTGAAGCTCTAATACTTTGGCCACCTAATATGAAGAGCTGATTCATTAGAAAAGACCTTCATGCTGGGAAAGATTGAATGCAAAAGGTAAAAGGAACAGCAGAGGATGAGATGATTAGATAGCCTCACCAACTTAATGGACATGAATTTGAGCAAATTCTTTGAGATTAGTAGAGGATAGTGGAGCCTGGCATGCTGCAATCCATGGGGTTGCAAGGAGTCAGACACAACTTAGTGACTGAACAATAACAATCATGTTCTTAGACTATATGGCTTAACATTTTTTGCAAATATATTATCCCCAATTAGATCTGCAGATCCCATTCAATCCTACTTAAAATTCCAGCAGGATTTTTTTCAGATAATCTAAATTCTGTCTATAAAGTTTACCTGGAAAGATAAAGAAACTTGAATTGACAAAAATGATTTTAAAGCTTCAGAACAAATTTGGAAGATTTACATATTTCAATTTAAATATTTACTTGAGAGCTACATGAATCAAGACAGTAATATTGGTGAAAGGATTAATCTATAGATTGATGGAATAGAATTAGTTTACAAAATACTCTTCCAAATTTAGGCAACTGAATTTTTTTAACAAATTATAAAGCAATCCCCTGGATACCTCTATTTCCCTTTTCCCCCAGCCTCACCAAGACTTCTCCCTGGCACCATCTCACAAATTATATTTATACCTGAATCAGTTTTCTTTTTCAGGCAGGGCAACAGGGCTGTCTTACTCCACCTGCAGTTTATTCCAGGCCCACCAGCTCCCAGATAATGTTGATGTTATCTTTGATCATGGTCAGGTACTCTAGGGAGAGGCCCTAGGCAGCAACCCATCTGTTTCCAGGGAGCCCCAGAGGCAGCAGTGTTTGGGACAGAAGAGGCTAGAGCTCGCAGACTCCACCCATTTCTTCAGGACTTGATTGTAGCAAAAGCCTCCTTGAGAGGTTCTGTGCAGGGAGGTAGGCTGCCTGGAAGCAAGCTGGGTGATATTGGCTTGATGCCCAGGAGATGGCCCTGAGTGAGGTGCTGGTCAGCCATAAGGCCCTTGATCCGGTGGAACTCTACCAGAATGAAGCTTCCAGGATCTCACTCCAGAATGCACAGTAGACAGTGTGGTACTTTGAGGGCACGACGGGCTTGCTTGGACAGGACAGCAGAGAGAGGCATCTGATGAGAGATAGGGTGTGCATGTGCGCACAGTGGGCTTTCCCCACCAGCTCCTGCTCCTTGCAGCGGAAGCCTCCTGAGAGCTGCAGGGCCTCGGCTGGCTATCCTAGGAAGATGTGATGCTGGTTGTGTCCTGAATACTCCTGGGACTAGAAAAGGGAGTCAAAAGTACCAGAAGTGCTCACAGAGGTGGTCGGTTGACATCCCTATGAACTACAACTCCAAAAAGATCTTCCAGAGCTGGCTCTGTACTTGAGCAGAGTGTGCAGGTGTCTGCTGTAGGGAAGGACACACCAGGGCCTAGAATTTGTAAGGCTTGAATGGAGATCTTGCTATGAGCTACTGGAAATCATCTCTGGACTCAGCTCTACTTCCAGTTAAGTGACTACAGTTTTAGTTATGCAAGATGAATAAATTCTAGAGATTTGCTGTATAGTGTTGTGCCTATAGTTAGCAATACTATACAGCTCTTAAGTATTGTGTTCATTTAAAAATTTGTTGCAGATAGATCTCGTGTTTTGTTCTTACTGAAATTTAAAAATTAAATGGTTTTAGAAAGAATGGAGAGAGATGACAGATGAATATATAACCAAAATCAAACAAAAATCTTCATTTTAACTGGTATACATGCAGATTTTTAAAGATTAGAAAGAAGTCATTGACTTACATTGCATTATGATACCTGAGAGTCAGCTGTAGCTGCTATGATCCACATATCCTTTCCTTCTATGACTCAGACTGAGGCGAAGCCAGCCTGTTTCCAACATGTTGTTTCCTGTAAAGGAGAAGAGAGCAAAAGAACCACAAAGATTCACAATGTCTCTGAAGGCTCTTGCTGGCACACAGTTGGGTGAACTCTTCTCACTTTCCACTGGTCAAACAGGCTAATAGGGTCTAGCCCAAAGTCAAAGTGGTTGGATGTGTGTTTCCCTGTAATAAAATCACATGACAGCTGGTAGGAATGCATAATCAATCTTTTTACAGGAAAGGAGGGCATTTATAATTATAAAAGCTCTCAGTTTTAGATTCTTTGATATAACTCTAATTCTTTTGTTAATAAAATAGAAAAATTAAATATAATGAAAAGCTTGATCTTTTTTAGTTTATATTTACCTATATTAATATCCCTAACTCTATTTTATCTTAGAAATTTAAATGCCTATTCTCTACTATGTCCTACAGTATTCTGAATTCTATGCAGGTTTATTGTTATTAATTAAGCTGATCCTTTGTTCAAATAATTTAAATGTTATTTATAAACCCATAAGTGAATCAGCAAGAGAACAGCTAATTCACCATACTTATAGAATGAGTATGTGACAGACACAAAGCAAAAGACCAGAATTGGCAAAGTGACACCGAAACTATTTCTTCAATAAACTGAAAAGATGCTCATTAATTAGCATTAAAAGATGATTATTAATTTATGCAATTTTTGAAAATATTAAAGTACATATACACATGCACACAATATCTTCCTTTCTTATCTCTCAGAATTTTTCACACACTTATACATGATACAAGTTGCTATGGTGATATCCTTATCTCCATAGCAATTGATCATTACATCTTTGTATGTGTCCATTTTCTCTTAATAGACAAATTATAGGTGATGAAACCAAAGGTTCACATCTTCAAAAAAGATACAAAACTAATTAAAAAAAAAAAACTGAGTTTTTACCCAAAAAATATTTTGTTAAGTGTTCCTACTTAAGATTGGAAAAGAAAACGTTTAGAAAATTAATAGCTAAAATGGAACTATAAAAGGTACATGCTCTTGGAAAAATGAAAGCTTCTAAACAGCAGCAAATGTTCAAGTGTGAATGCTTTCTTACAATAGAATATGATACAATTCAGTTTGTGGCAGTCTCTGTGTGGCTGAGATGCTGCTCCCCAGCAGAAATGAGCTTCAGGATTCTTATCCCCAGAAAGCCATCACTGTAAAATTTTCTAGCGTCTGGAAAAAAGATCATTTTTACTCTCATAGAGAAAGTCATAACATTGACTAGAAGTATGAATAAATTGAAACTCCTTGACCTATAGAAAAATACATAAGGCAGGGTCTTCAATCTCTGGTACTACTATAAAAATTGGCATTTGAATTCATATATAAAATACATTTTTACCTGTTAACTGCAACAATAAAAACTAAAAATAACTTTTAAACACTGTCATTGAATTTTGTCAGTTTTATGGTATAAATAAAAGCAATGCTTTGATTAGGTCAAAGGACTGATTTTTTTGAATAATTTAACATTTTAGGTTGCTTTAATATGCGTCTTATGAAAATGTCTTTATATGTTTCTTATAAAGGACTTATTGATTTTAATAAATTGGTTTTTAAACATATTTTGATATTTTATGGTCCATATGAAGTTAACTTTCATTTGTAACCTTAAGTTATATAAATAAGAGTAAAGTAAGTAGTATTGATGAAAAAATAATCAGTCAATCTAAGAAAGACATGGAAAATTTTATTCAAGCCCAAGTCAGGGATTATAACCTAAAAAGAACATATTAAAAAACTCAGAACTGTTCAACCTATTAGAAATCAAGACACAGTTATATAAGTTTTTTGAGTCATAAGGCTACTCATTTATTACATATTATTGACAGTTTACACAATGCTGAACAAAGCATCATTGTAACTTCTTACAAGATCAAGAAGGAATGCTATCTTTAGGTTGTCTTGTGATGCTAGAAGAATATTGCTCTTCATGGATGATCAGATATTTCTGCCAATTGGGGAAGTTTGGTTGATGCATATTGCAGATACACATTGCACACTAGCAGAGAGAAAGGAGGCCAAAGGGCAAAGAAAACTTCTTTATGCTTAATTTTTTCTTGTCTTGGCATAAAATATGAGTTTTATTGTTAAATTTTATTTAACAACAGAGAAGGCCAAAGGGCAGAGGACATTTTTATTTTTTTGTTCTTATCTTGCCATAAAATATGAATTTCATTTAAAATTTTATTTTGTGTTTACAAACATAAAATAAAACAATTGCAATAAATATTATATTTTTATGTACCTGACATAAGGTTTGAATAAGCATAAATGTAGAAACTGGGAAATTTTTGCAAAGAGCTGAACATACTCAATTTCAAAAATGGTTTCTTTATCAAAAAAAAAAAAAAAACATGTAACAGATGTATCATTAAACAAATAAAAATTAATGAAAATGAATATTCTTAAATCCAACCTTTAGAACATAACTTATTTTTATGAGCATGAAGGAGCAAAAGAGTGAGAATATAATTAAACTGTAGGGCTCTTCTGGGTACAAGGTCACTCTGTGTCCCTTGTTTCTCATTTGTAGGCCTTCTTTGAGTTCTAAAGTAAAGTGAAGTCCCTCAGTCGTATCAGACTCCTTTCGATCCCGTGGACTATAGCCTACCAGGCTCCTCCATCCATTGGATTCTCCAGGCAAGAATACTGGAGTGGGTTGCCATTTCCTTCTCAAGTTCTAAAGGGCAGATTGAAATAGCTGCTAATTAAGGAAGTGAGGGAATACGGAAAGGAAGGAAAGGAAAGGCAGTAGAAAAACAATAGTGTACTGATAAAGCTGATACAAGTCTCTGAGTTCTTTAACAGGAACTAAGATCTCTACCCAAGAGGAGGATGGTAACGTCAGGTTGAGCACAAGCTCATAGATCACAGACTGGTTGGAACTAGAAGGCTGATAATTAAAATTCCTTAATCACTACTGTTACCTCACCACAATTCAATTCTGCATCCTGCAGACCTCACACAAAAATTTGCCCTTAGAAACTCTTTCCTGAAAACCACCCAGAGTTCAAGTCTTTTGAGCACAAGCCTCCAATACTACTTGCTTGACCCTTGCAGTAAACTTTACTCCAGGCTCTGAAGTTGTTGTTTGCTTGCCTCTTTGTGCATCATGAACTTGAGTTAGACAGCAAGAAAGCAAAAGATCCATGTTGTCTATTTATTAGTTCCATAACATTTCTTTTTTAGATATTCATTTAACCATGGTCTGTTGATGGATAATCTTCTAATTATTCAGTACTGTATGAGAAACTGAGATACATACATTGAGATAATATCAGGAAAAACATTTTTGACCATGTTTCAACTAATTTGCTATTTCAGTTCAGTTCAGTTGCTCAGTCGTGTCTGACTCATTGTGACCCCATGGACGGCAGCATCCTAGGCCTCCCTGCTGCTGCTGCTGAGTCGCTTCAGTCCTGTCCGACTCTGTGCGACCCCATAGGCTGCAGCCCACCAGGCTCCGTCGTCCCTGGGATTCTCCAGGCAAGAACACTGGAGTGGGTTGCCATTTCCTTCTCCAATGCATGAAAGTGAAAAGTGAAAGTGAAGTCACTCAGTCGTGTCTGACTCTCAGTGATCCCATGGACTGCAGCCTACCAGGCTCCTCTGTCCATGGAATTTTCCAGGCAAGAGTACTGGAGTGGGGTGCCATTGCCTCTATTGCCAACTCCTGGATTTTACTCAAACTCATGTCCATTGAGTCCATGATGCCATCCAACCATCTCATCTGTCGTCCCCTTCTATTCTTGCCTTCAATCTTTCCCAGCATCAAGGTTTTGCAAATGAGTCAGTTATTCTCATAGGGTGGCCAAAGTATTGGAATTTCAGCTTCAGCATCAGTTCTTCCAATGAATATTCAGGACTGATTTCCTTTAGGATGGACTGGTTGATCTCCTTTCAGTCCAAGGAACTCTCAAGAGTCTTCTCCAACACCACAGTTCAAAAGCATCAATTCTTCAGTGGTCAGCTTTCTTTATAGTCCAACTCTCACATCCATACATGACTACTGGAAAAATCATAGCCTTGACTAGGTGGACCATTGTTAGCAAAGTAATGTCTTTGCTTTTTAATTTGTTGTCTAGGTTGATCATAGCTTTTCTTCCAACACAGTTAGATATGGCTAATCTCAATAAAATTTTCAGGTAGAATTAATAGGTAAACATTCATATATTTACTTACAGAAAATATTTCTCAAGCAATATGTAAAATAACTAATTATCTGCATATTATACCAATCTGTTAAATATTTGCCTTTTGTGGTCTTATGGTCTGCAATAGTATATACTGTTAAGGAATAGTCAGAGACTTCACTGGTGATCTAGTGGTTAAGACTCCAACTTTCAATACTGTGGTTGTTGTTCAGTCTCTCAGTCGTGTCCTTTGTGATCCCATGGACTGCAGCACAGCAGGCTTCCCTATCCTTCACTATTTTTAGGAGTGTGTTCAACTTATGTCCATTGACTCAGTGATGCCATCCAACCATCTCATCCTCTGTCATCCCCTTCTCCTCCCTCCTTCAATCTTTCCTAGCATCAGTGTCTTTTTCAATGAATCTGCTCTTCGCATCAGGTGGCCAAAGTATTGGATCTTAAACTTCAGTGTCGGTCCTTTCAATGAAAATTTAGGACTGATTTTCTTTAGGATTGACTTGTTTGATGTCCTTACTGTCCAAAGGACTCTCAAGAGTCTTTTCAAGCACCACAGTTGAAAGGAATCAATTATTTGGCACTCAGTTTTGTTTTTTAATTGCCTAGCTCTCACATTTGTACATGAGTTCTGGAAAAATCACAACTTTGACTACACAGACCTTTGTTGGCAAAGTAATGTCTCTGCTTTTTAATTACCTGTCTAACTTTGTCATAACTCTTCTTCCAAGGAGCAAGCGTCTTTTACTTCCATGGCTTCAGTCACCATCCACAGTGTTTTTGGAGCCCAGGAAAATAAAGTCTGTCACTATTTCCATTGTTTCCCCATCTATGCCATGAAGTGATGGGACTGGATGCTATAATCTTCGTTTTTTGAATGTTGAACTTTAAGCCAGAGTTTTCACTGAACTCTTTTCCTTCAACAAAAGGCTCTTTAATTCCTCTTTGCTTTCTGCCATAAGGGTAGTGTTATAAACATATCTGAGGTTATTGATATTTCTCCATGCAATCTTAATTCCAGTTTGTGCTTCATCCAGCCTGGCATTTAACATGATTTACTCTGCACTTAAGCTAAATAAGCAGGGTGACAATACACAGCCTTGAAGTATTCCTTTCCCAGTTTGGAATCAGTCTGTTGTTCCATGTCCAGTTCTAAATGTTGCTTCTTGACACACATACAGGCTTCTCAGGAGGCAGGTAAGGTGGTCTGGTGTTTCCATCTCTTTAAGAATTTTCCACAGTTAGTTGTGATCTACACAGTCAAAGGCTTTAGTGTAGTCAATGAAGCAGAAGTAGATCTTTTTCTGAAATTCTCTAGCTTTTTCTATGATCCGGTGGATGTTGGCAATTTGATCTCTGGTTCCTCTGCCTTTTCTAAATCCAGCTTGTACATCTGGAAGTCCGTTAAAGTCTAGATTGAAGGATTTTGAGCATTACTCTGCTAGCATGTGAAGTGAATGCAATCATGCAATAGTTTGCACATTCTTTGGCATTGGCCTTCTTTGGGATTGGAATGAAAACTCACCTTCTCCAGTTCTGTGGCAACTGATAAGTTTTCCAAATTTGCTGGCATATTGAGTACAGCACTTTAACAGTATCATCATTTAGAATTTGAAATAGCTCAGCTGGAATTCTATCTCCTCCACTAGCTTTGCTCATAGTGATGCTTCCTAAGGCCCACTTAAATTCATAGTCCAGGATGTCTGGCTAGGTGAATGATCACACCATCCTGGTTATCTGGGTCATTAAGATCTTTATTGTATAGTTCTTCTGTGTGTTCCTTCACCACTTCTTAATATCTTCTGCTTCTGTTAGGCCCATACTGTTTTTGTCATTTATTGTGCCCATATTTGCATGAAATGTTCTGTTGGTATCTCTAATTTTCTTGAAGAGATCTCCAGTCTTTCTCATTCTATTGTTTTCCTCTATTTCTTAGCATTGTTCCCTTAGGAAGCCTTTCTTATTTCTCCTTGCTATTCTTTGGAAATCTCCATTCAAATGGGTGTATCTTTCCTTTATCCCTTTTCCTTTTGCTTCTCTTCCTTTCTCAGCTATTTGTAAAGCCTCCTGAAGCAACCATTTAGCTTTTTGTATTTCTTTTTCTTGGGGATGGTTTTGATCACTGCCTCCCGTACATTGTTACAAACCTCTGTCCATACTTCTCAGTCACTCTATCCAACCTAATCCCTTGAATCTATTTGCCACCTCCACTGTATAATCATAAGGGATTTCATTTACATCATACATGAGTGGCCAAGTGGTTTTCCTTATGTTCTTCAAGTTAAGTCTGAATTTTGCAATAAGTAGTTCATGATCTGAGCTACAGTCAGCTCTCAGTCTTGTTTTTGCTTACTGTATAAAACTTTTCCATCTTTGGGAATAAAAAATATAATCAACATGATTTTGCTATGACCATCTAGTTATGTCCACATGTAGAGTCATCTCTTGTTTGTTGGTAGAAAATGTTTACTATGACCAATAAGTTCTTTTGGCAAAACTTTGTTAGACTTTGTCCTGCTTCATTTTATACTGCAAGGTTAAACTTGCCTATTACTTCAGGTATCTCTTGACCCTAATTTTGCATTTCAGTCCCTTATGGTGAAATGTAATCTTTCTGGGTGTTAGTTCTAGCATGTATTGTAGGTCTTTATAGAACCATGGGTTCAATACAGGGGACGTGGGTTCAATCCTTGGTTCTGGAACTAAGTTTCTATATGCTGTGGAGCAATGAAGCCCACATCATAACTACTGTGCCTGTGCACTCTGGAACCTGTGCATCAAAAAACTAGAGAGTCCATGTACTACAAGGAAAGTTGGCACATGACACAAGAAAGATCCCTCATGCCACAGCCAAGACCGGAGGCTACAAAATAAATAAACAATAATAAAAGGATTATTCAGAAACATAGCTGTGCCACAATATCTGTGGAGGTTTTAGTGGGAAGAATATGTATTAGCCTGTTTGAAGGCAAGCACTTATTTTAATTTTTTTTTTTTTTTTTACTGTAGCTCTTGTTCACCTCATTTTTGTCAGTGCTACAAAAGCATAATCAGAATTATGTATCAAGATATCATTTTCATATATTCATCTCTACTTACAAAGTAACATAAAATACAACTAAAATAAATATCCATCAAAGAACCTTTGTTAATGGGATCAAAAAGGCCACTTATTCTGTTCAAAGTGTGTACAGTGGATAAGGATCTAAGGTATCAATTAAACAACAGAAACCTCAGTTGGCCACAGGCATTTGGGAGATTATACTGATCCCTTTGCATTGTTCATACATTCTGAGTCAGTCAATGACCCAGTTAGCAGCTTGATACTGAAAGTCATTTGCTCAAAGTTGTTACAGTGTTTCAAGTCATCTTCATAAGAAATGGGCACAGCGAGAGGCTTATTATTCTATCTTTTCTGTGACCTTGTCATGTTTCTTTGTAACTCCAGTAGACCATGGACATATATATCTAAATGCTCACTGCTGCTGCTGCTGCTGCTGCTGCTGCTGCTGCTACTGCTGCTAAGTCGCTTCTGTCATGTCCAACTCTGTGCAACCCCATAGACGGCAGCCCATCAGGCTCCCTGGTCCCTGGGATTCTCCAAGCAAGAACACTGGAGTGGGTTGCCATTTCCTTCTCCAATGCATGAAAGTGAAAAGTGCAAGTGAAGTCATTCAGTCATGTCCGACTCTTCGTGACCCCATGGACTGCACCTTACCAGGCGCCTCCATCCTAGCGTACATCAAAAATCCTTAATTATCTGCATTTTACATGCTAGATAGGAAAAGCATACTTTCTTCACCTCCCCCCCCCACACACAGGCTTTCTTATACTAACATATTTCAAGATTTTACAGGGATATTCTCACAGTAACTTTGAAAAAACAAACAAACAAAAAGGACAAGATGCCCACTATTTAATCAATAAAGTTACTATAACTGAGTCCAGAAGAGAAGGGATTGGGAATTTCCTTAACAGTAGAGTTTATTATGTTCTTTTACATATTAGATTTCCTTATGACTTATACTAAGATGCTGTAATTTAGATCTTTATATCCTAACTAATGATTCACCAAATTGGCTCTCATTTTCTTTCATTATAAAAACTCACATTTTTCATCTTTTATTATTGTGTAAAATTTATAAGAAAACCAATCTTTCAGCCAACTTTTGCCCTACCCTGGGATTTAAGAATTCTTTGCTTCATGGTATGTATTACAATATCCTAGAAGCTACCCATAAAATGGCCTTCTCACATCTGAAAGAAAAGAAGGAAAAGAGAAGAAAGGACAACTTCCCACTGAGAGCAACAGTGGAAAATAAAAACTATAAAACTTGAAATTGAAAGTCGCTCAGTCATGTCTGACTCTTTGCAACCCCATGGACTTTACAGTCAATGGAATTTTCCAGGCTAGAATACTGTAGTGGGTAGCCCTTCCCTTCTCCAGGGGATGTTCCCTTCTCCAGGGAATCTTCCCAACCCAGGGATCAAACCTAGGTATCACACACTGCAAGTGATTCTTTACCAGCTGAACCATGAGGGAAGACTAACAATACTGCAGTGAGTAGCCTCTCCCTTCTCCAGTGGATCTTCCCAACCCAGAAACTGAAACAGGATCTCCTCAATTGCAGGTGGATTCTTTACCAACTGAGCTAGTAGAGAAGTTCCCCTTGGACCATCTCAAACTGAAGCCCTACAGATGTAACATAATAATTAAAGGACATAAAGTCAATGAGCAACTTCCAAAGTATCAAAAATTCTGCTCTAAATATTTTTTCTAGTCACTGCAATTGAATATAAAATGTGAGACAGTAAAGACATTTTGGAGGTTGGTCATTATTTGTTAATATATGTGAACATTTGTCTATCAATTTTTCTCAACATCATTTTAGGCATAGATCTTTAACTTGGTATGTTGTGTTTTCTCTGCCACTATTTTCTGGATATTTTTCATCTTCTATTTTTTCCCCACAGTTATTTATGAGATAAATATTTAATTTTCTGAAGTTTTTCTTTCCTCTCTTAATCTCTCTCACTCAATATCTAGTGTTATTCAGAGAAAATGGTCTATATTATTACTAATTTAAATAATGAATTGAGCAATTAATTGTTTGTGAAGGAGAGGATTATTGAGAACATAGGTGTGCATGTATGCTAAAAATGTTATTTTTTATTAATAAAGCAAACTTTCATGTGTTCCTTTGTTTACACTCATAGACTACCTGAACATATTACCTATTTCATTATTTTTAGGATATTTCATTAGGAAGATCTTAAAGACGTGAATTTAATTTCTGTATTTCTGTTGCATCTTACATCAGCTCTCTTTGCTCACCCTGTTTTTCTGGGCTCTCTGTGTTTTATTTTACACTTTTACGTATCCTGCTCTCCCCTCCTTCTTCATCTCTTCCTTTCTTTGTTCTTTTTCTCCCCTCACCCTCTCTCTCTCTTACTTTTTTCTTGTATGTTATTTGATATGTAAAAACATATGATGGTTATAACCTCATTGCATATTTATTTTCTATAATTCAAAGTTCATCTTTTTCTTAGTTAATGCTTTTAATTTATTACAAAATGCTTGAAAGTAATATTATAGACCAATTAACTCTTTTAAGCAGCTGTTTGGTAAGCTTTTTTTTTTTTTTTTTGGCCTTATTGCAGGCAGGATCTTGGGTCCTAGACCAGGAACCAAACCTGCACTTCCTGCAGTGGAAGAGTAAAGTCTCAACCACTGGACCACCAGGGAAGTCCCAAGCATTTCTGCAGACTTTAAAAATCTGAGTGATACTTCTCTGTCATTTTCATTTTAGTTACACCTTTTTCTGGTAAACTCAGTGTAAGTTTCTTTGTTAGAACTTATAACTCTATTTCTTTTAATAATCACATTCATTCTATATTTATTAATTGATAAGAAGTAGCTTTTGTCTATTTCTATTAGCTCACATCTTTTTAAATACTGTCCCTATTCTTTATCTTTTACTATAGGATTGCATTTTCTTACATGAACAATTATCAAACAATTTCATTTAAAACTCTATATTTGAACCTTTCTTTTTTAGTTTAGCCACTTTAGCAACTTGTTCCTCCCCGGTCTAATAATTTCCTGCCCCAGATTTTTTCATTAACCTCTGTACTGGTCACCTACGTTCACTCTTGCCATCCCTCTTCTTAACCTTTCTCAACTCAGCAGGAGGAATAATCCTTTACAAATGTTATTTCCTTTCAAAGTCACTCAGTGGTGTCCAATTGATATCAGAGCAAAGGTCCTATTCAATGCTTCAGGCTTTATTTACACTCACAAGTGAAGACTTTCAAATTCCATCCCAACAATACAACGTCCTTCACTGCAGACTTTGTAAGCTTTCAGAAAAACATGTTACCAAGTTGTCCTCACCTTAGAATGACCATTATGAAAAAATCTACAATCTACAACTGGAGAGGGTATGGAGAATATGGAACCCTCTTGCACTGTTAGTGGGAATGTAAATTAATACATCCACTTGGAGAAGAGTATGGAGATTCCTTAAAAACTAAAAATAGAACTACTATATAATCCAGAAATCTTACTACTGGGCATATACCCTGAGAAAACCATAATTCAAAAAGTTGCATGTATTCCAATGTTTACTGAAACACCATTTAAAATAGCCAGGACAGAGGGGAGGAGCCAAGATGGCGGAGGAGTAGGATGGGGAGAACACTTTCTCCCCCACAAATTCATCAAAAGATCATTTAAACGTCGAGTAAATTCCACAAAACAACTTCTGAATGCCGGCAGAGGACATCAGGCACCCAGAAAAGCAACTCAACTCTTCGAAAGGAGGTAGGAAAAAATATAAAAGACAAAAAAAGAGACAAAAGAGGGAGGGACGGAGTTCCGTCCCGGGAAGGGAGTCTTAAAAAGAGAGAAGTTTCCAAACACCAGGAAACCTTCTCCCTGCCAAATCTGTGCCGAGCTTTGGAAGCACAGAGGGCAACATAACAGGGAGAAAAAATAAATAAACAACTAAAACTCGCAGATTGCGAGCCCTACGGTAACTCCCCCAGCGGAGAAGCAGCGCAGACGCCTGCACACGCCATTAGCAAGCAGGAGCTGGGCAGGGAGGCACGGCGCAGGCTGCATCGCTGAGAGTAAGAATCTGGCCGGAATACCCTGAGCGCTATCTGAGCGAAATAATTTGGGCTAGCAAACCAGACTGTGGGATATCTACCACGCAAAAAGCCAGCCCTAACCTAAGACACTGCCAGGCCTGTGCACGGAACAAAGGACTGAACAGAGACAGCCGGCTGCAGACCTTCCCCCTCCGGTGACAGGCAGCCAGAGCCGGAAGGGGGCAATCACAGCCCCAGAGAGACATTATCTATAAAACTGTAAGCAGGCTTCTTTGCTAACTAAAACTTATCGGGGGTCTGGACGGTCAACATCTGCCTGAGAAGGTGCGCTGGTTTTACACCCAGATAACCGAGTGGCGGGGAGGCGATAAGTCGCAGCATTGGCGCTCACCAAACACCTCATCACCTGAGCTGCTCGGACCTGGGAAGAGCACAAAACGCAGGCCCAACTGAGTCTGTGCCTCTGAGGGCTACCCGAGTGCCTGAACGTGAGCGGCTTGAACCTGCGACGTACATGCAGCCCAGGGCTGGCCTCGGATGGTTCCCAGTGGGACAACCTAGAGCCCGAGCAGTGTGGGCAGGGAGGCTACACGTGCCATGAGTGGGGGCAGACCCAGTGTGGCTGAGGCACTGCAAGCACACGCCAGTGTTATTTGTTTGCAGCATCCCTCCCTCCCTCCCCACAGCACAACTGAACAAGTGAGCCTAAAAAAAAAAGTGTCCTCCACCGTCCCCTTTGTGTCAGGGCGGAAACCAGACACTGAAGAGACCAGCAGACAGAAGAAGTTTTAACAGAGGGAAATGCCTTGGAAGCTACAGGCAATAGATTAAAACCCCGTAGTTACTATGTACTACATAGGAAGGGGCCTATAGATCTTGAGAAATATAAGTCGGACCAAGGAACTAGCCAAAAATGAACTGAACTCACAATACTCACAACAAAACCAAAGAAAGTCCTAGATATATTTTTACTATTTTTACGGTCATTCTTTCTTTTTTTTTTAAATTTTTGTTAAAAAATTTTTAAGTCCTCTTCTTTAATTTTAACTTTTATAACCTATTACTTGGCAAAAAAAAAAAAAAGACCCTATTTTTTTCTTCTTCAGCAAACTTCACATATATATATTTTATAACTTTTTGACCTTTTTTTTTTTTCTTTTTTTCTTCTTTTCTTTAACATTGTATTTTTGAAATTCCAAACTCTACTCTAGATTTTTAATTTTAGCTTTTTGGTATATATTATCAATTTTGTACCTATAGTTTTTTTTATAATTTCTGTGACTTTTTTTTTTCTCTGTTTCTTTCTCTTCTTCTTTTATATAACATTGTATATCTGAAATTACAAACTCTACTCTAGATTTTTAATTTATGCTTTTTGGTATTTGATATCAATTTTGTACCTGTATTTTCTTTATAATTTTTGCGACATTGTTTGTTTTTGTTTGTTTGTTTTCTCTCTTTATTTCTCTTCTTTTTTTTTAACATTGTATTTTTGAAATTTCAAACTCTACTCTAGATTTTTAATTTTTGCTTTTTGGTATTAGTTATCAATCTTGTACCTGTATTTTCTTTATAATTTTTGCTACATTGTTTGTTTTTGTTTGTTCGTTTTTTCTCTCTTTCTTTTCCTTCTTCTTTTCTTTAACATCGTATTTTTGAAATTCCAAACTCTACTCTAGATTTTTAATTTTTGCTTTTATGTATTTATTACCAATTTTGTACCTTTAAGAACCCAATCTTCAGGACCCATTTTTCACTAGGGAGTGAGATTACTGGCTAGACTGCTCTCTCTCCCTTTGGACTCTCCTTTTTCTCCACCAGGTCGCCTGTGTCTCCTCCCTAACCCCTCTCTACTCTACCCAACTCTGTGAATTTCTGTGTGTTCCAGATGGTGGAGAACACTTAGGGAACTGATTACTGGCTGGATCTGTCTCCCTCCTTTTCATTCCCCCCTTTTATCCTTCTGGCCACCTCTGTCACCTTCCTCCTTCTTCTCTTCTCTGTATAACTCCGTGAACATCTCTGAGTGGTCCAGTTGTGGAGTGCACATAAGGAAGTGACTACTGGCTAGCCCACTCTCTCCACTATTGATTCCACCTCATCTCATTTGGGTCACCTCTAACTCCCTCCTCCCTCTTCTCTTCTCCATGTAACACTGTGAACCTCTCTGAGTGACCCTCACAGTAGAGAAACTTTTCATCTTTAACGTAGATGTTTTATCAATGGTGCTGTATAGAAGGAGAAGTTTTGAAACTACTGTAAAAATAAGACCGATAACTGGAAGCAGGAGGCTTAAGTCCAAACCCTGACTCCAGGGAACTCCTGACTCCAAGGAACATTAATTTACAGGAGCTCATCAAACACCTCCATACCAACACTGAAACCAAGCACCACACAAGGGCCAACAAGTTCCAGGGCAAGACATACCAAGCAAATTTTCCAGAAACAAAGGAACACAGGCCTGAGCTTCAAGATACAGGCTGCCTAAAGTCACCCCAAAACCATAGACATCTCATAACTCATCACTGGACATTTCATTGCACTCCAGAGAGAAGAAATACAGCTCCACCCACCAAAACACCGATACAAGCTTCCCTAACCAGGAAACCTTGACAAGCCACCTGTACAAACCCACACATAGTGAGGAAACGCCACAATAAAGAGAACTCCACAAACTGCCAGAATACAGAAAGGACACCCCAAACTCAGCAATTTAAACAAGATGAAGAGACAGAGGAATACCCAGCAGATAAAGGAACAGGATAAATGCCCACCAAACCAAACAAAAGAGGAAGAGATAGGGAATCTACCTGATAAAGAATTCCGAATAATGATAGTGAAATTGATCCAAAATCTTGAAATTAAAATGGAATCACAGATAAATAGCCTGGAGACAAAGATTGAGAAGATGCAAGACAGGTTTAACAAGGACCTAGAAGAAATAAAAAAGAGTCAATATATAATGAATAATGCAATAAATGAAATTAAAAACACTCTGGAGGCAACAAATAGTAGAATAACAGAGGCAGAAGATAGGATTAGTGAATTAGAAGATAGAATGGTAGAAATAAATGAATCAGAGAGGATAAAAGAAAAACGAATTAAAAGAAATGAGGACAATCTCAGAGACCTCCAGGACAATATTAAACGCTACAACATTCGAATCATAGGGGTTCCAGAAGAAGACGACAAAAAAAAAGACCATGAGAAAATATTTGAAGAGATAATAGTTGAAAACTTCCCTAAAATGGGGAAGGAAATAATCACCCAAGTCCAAGAAACCCAGAGAGTCCCAAACAGGATAAACCCAAGGTGAAACACCCCAAGACGCATATTAATCAAATTAACAAAGATCAAACACAAAGAACAAATATTAAAAGCAGCAAGGGAAAAACAACAAATAACACACAAGGGAATTCCCATAAGGATAACAGCTGACCTTTCAATAGAAACTCTTCAAGCCAGGAGGGAATGGCAAGACATACTTCAAATGATGAAAGAAAATAACCTACAGCCCAGATTATTGTACCCAGCAAGGATCTCATTCAAGTATGAAGGAGAAATCAAAAGCTTTTCAGACAAGCAAAAGCTGAGAGAATTCTGCACCACCAAACCAGCTCTCCAACAAATACTAAAGGATATTCTCTAGAGAGGAAACACAAAAACGGTGTATAAATTCGAACCCAAAACAATAAAGTAAATGGCAATGGGATCATACTTATCAGTAATGACCTTAAACGTAAATGGGTTGAATGCCCCAACCAAAAGACAAAGACTGGCTGAATGGATACAAAAACAAGACCCCTACATATGTTGTCTACAAGAGACCCACCTCAAAACAGGGGACACATACAGACTGAAAGTGAAGGGCTGGAAAAAGATGTTCCATGCAAATAGGGACCAAAAGAAAGCAGGAGTAGCAATACTCATATCAGATAAAATAGACTTTAAAACAAAGGCTGTGAAAAGAGACAAAGAAGGTCACTACATAATGATCAAAGGATCAATCCAAGAAGAAGATATAACAATTATAAATATATATGCACCCAATACGGGAGCACCGCAGTATGTAAGACAAATGCTAACAAGTATGAAAGGAGAAATTAACAATAACACAATAATAGTGGGAGACTTTAATACCCCACTCACACCTATGGATAGATCAACTAAACAGAAAATTAACAAGGAAACACGAACTTTAAACGATACAATAGACCAGTTAGACCTAATTGATATCTATAGGACATATCATCCCAAAACAATGAATTTCACCTTTTTCTCAAGCGCACATGGAACCTTCTCCAGGATAGATCACATCCTGGGCCATAAAGCTAGCCTTGGTAAATTCAAAAAAATAGAAATCATTCCAAGCATCTTTTCTGACCACAATGCAGTATTAGATCTCAATTACAGGAGAAAAACGATTAAAAATTCCAACATATGGAGGCTGAACAACACGCTGCTGAATAACCAACAAATCACAGAAGAAATCAAAAAAGAAATCAAAATTTGCATAGAAACCAATGAAAATGAAAACACAACAACCCAAAACCTGTGGGACACGGTAAAAGCAGTCCTAAGGGGAAAGTTCATAGCAATACAGGCACACCTCAAGAAACAAGAAAAAAGTCAAATAAATAACCTAACTCTACACCTAAAGCAACTAGAAAAGGAAGAAATGAAGAACCCCAGGGTTAGTAGAAGGAAAGAGATCTTAAAAATTAGAGCAGAAATACATGCAAAAGAAACAAAAGAGACCATAGCAAAAATCAACAAAACCAAAAGCTGGTTCTTTGAAAGGATAAATAAAATTGACAAACCATTAGCCAGACTCATCAAGAAACAAAGGGAGAAAAATCAAATCAATAAAATTAGAAACGAAAATGGAGAGATCACAACAGACAACACAGAAATACAAAGGATCATAAGAGACTACTATCAACAATTATATGCCAATAAAATGGACAACGTGGAAGAAATGGACAAATTCTTAGAAAAGTACAACTTTCCAAAACTCGACCAGGAAGAAATAGAAAACCTTAACAGACCCATCACAAGCACGGAAATTGAAACTGTAATCAAAAATCTTCCAGCAAACAAAAGCCCAGGTCCAGACGGCTTCACAGCTGAATTCTACCAAAAATTTAGAGAAGAGCTAATACCTATCCTGCTCAAACTCTTCCAAAAAATTGCAGAGGAAGGTAAACTTCCAAACTCATTCTATGAGGCCACCATCACCCTAGTTCCAAAACCTGACAAAGATCCCACAAAAAAAGAAAACTACAGGCCAATAACATTGATGAACATAGATGCAAAAATCCTTAACAAAATTCTAGGAATCAGAATCCAACAACACATTAAAAAGATCATACACCATGACCAAGTGGGCTTTATCCCAGGGATGCAAGGATTCTTCAATATCCACAAATCAATCAATGTAATACACCACATTAACAAATTGAAAAATAAAAACCATATGATTATCTCAATAGATGCAGAGAAAGCCTTTGACAAAATTCAACATCCATTTATGATAAAAACTCTCCAGAAAGCAGGAATAGAAGGAACATACCTCAACATAATAAAAGCTATATATGACAAACCCACAGCAAATATTATGCTCAATGGTGAAAAACTGAAAGCATTTCCTCTAAAATCAGGAACAAGACAAGGGTGCCCACTTTCACCATTACTATTCAACATAGTCTTGGAAGTTTTGGCCACAGCAATCATAGCAGAAAAGAAATAAAAGGAATCCAAATTGGAAAAGAAGAAGTAAAACTCTCACTATTTGCAGATGACATGATCCTCTACATAGAAAACCCTAAAGACTCCACCAGAAAATTACTAGAAATAATCAATGACTATAGTAAAGATGCAGGATACAAAATCAACACACAGAAATCCCTTGCATTCCTATACACTAATAATGAGAAAACAGAAAGAAATTAAGGCGACAATTCCATTCACCATTGCAACAGAAAGAATAAAATACTTAGGAATATACCTACCTAAAGAAACTAAAGACCTATATTTAGAAAACTATAAAACACTGGTGAAAGAAATCAAAGAGGACACTAATAGATGGAGAAATATACCATGTTCATGGATTGGAAGAATCAATATAGTGAAAATGAGTATACTACCCAAAGCAATTTATAGATTCAATGCAATCCCTATCAAGCTAACAACAGTATTCTTCACAGAGCTAGAACAAATAATTTCACAATTTGTATGGAAATACAAAAAACCTCGAATAGCCAAAGCGATCTTGAGAAAGAAGAATGGAACTGGAGGAATCAACCTACCTGACTTCAGGCTCTACTACAAAGCCACAGTTATCAAGACAGTATGGTACTGGCACAAAGACAGAAATATAGATCAATGGAACAAAATAGAAAGCCCAGAGATAAATCCACGCACATATGGACACCTTATCTTTGACAAAGGAGGCAAGAATATACAGTGGATTAAAGACAATCTCTTTAACAAGTGGTGCTGGGAAATCTGGTCAACCACTAGTAAAAGAATGAAACTAGAACACTTTCTAACACCATACACAAAAATAAACTCAAAATGGATTAAAGTTCTAAACATAAGACCAGAAACCATAAAACTCCTAGAGGAGAACCTAGGCAAAACACTCTCTGACATACATCACAGCAGGATCCTCTATGACCCACCTCCCAGAATATTGGAAATAAAAGCAAAAATAAACAAATGGGACCTAATTAACCTTAAAAGCTTCTGCACATCAAAGGAAACTATTAGCAAGGTGAAAAGACAGCCTTCAGAATGGGAGAAAATAATAGCAAATGAAGCAACCGACAAACAACTAATCTCAAAAATATACAAGCAACTCCTAAAGCTCAACTCCAGAAAAATAAACGACCCAATCAAAAAATGGGCCCAAGAACTAAATAGACATTTCTCCAAAGAAGACATACAGATGGCTAAAAACACATGAAAAGATGCTCAACATCTCTCATTATCAGAGAAATGCAAATCAAAACCACTATGAGGTACCATTTCACACCAGTCAGAATGGCTGCGATCCAAAAGTCTACAAATAACAAATGCTGGAGAGGGTGTGGAGAAAAGGGAACCCTCTTACACTGTTGGTGGGAATGCAAACTAGTACAGCCACTATGGAGAACAGTGTGGAGATTTCTTAAAAAACTGGAAATAGAACTGCCTTATGATCCAGCAATCCCACTGCTGGGCATACACACTGAGGAAACCAGAATGGAAAGATACATGTGTACCCCAATGTTCATCGCAGCACTGTTTATAATAGCCAGGACATGGAAGCAACCTAGATGCCCATCAGCAGATGAATGGATAAGAAAGCTGTGGTACATATATACAATGGAGTATTACTCAGCCATTAAAAAGAATACATTTGAATCAGTTCTAATGAGGTGGATGAAACTGGAGCCTATTATACAGAGTGAAGTAAGCCAGAAGGAAAAACACCATTACAGTATACTAACGCATATATATGGAATTTAGAAAGATGGTAACAATAACCCAGTGTATGATACAGCAAAAGAGACACTGATGTATAAAACAGTCTTATGGACTCTGTGGGAGAGGGAGAGGGTGGGAAGATTTGGGAGAATGGCATTGAAACATGTAAAATGTCGTGTAAGAAACGAGTTGCCAGTCCAGGTTCTATGCACGATGCTGGATGCTTGGGGCTGGTGCACTGGGACGACCCAGAGGGATGGTATGGGGAGGGAGGTGGGAGGAGGGTTCAGGATGGGGAACACATGTATACCTGTGGCGGATTCATTTTGATATTTGGCAAAACTAATACAATTATGTAAAGTTTAAAAATAAAATAAAATTGAAAAAAAAAATAGCCAGGACATGGAAGCAATCTAGATGTTCATCAGTGGATGAATGGATATAGAAGATGTAGCACATATATGCAATGGACTATTACTCGGCAATAGAAAGGAACAAAACTGGGTCACTTGTAGAGACATAGATGGATATAGAGACTATCACATATAGTGAAGTAAGTCAGAAAAAGAAAAACAAATACTGTATTTAACACATATAAGTGTTAAATATAAGTGGGAATCTGGAAAATGGTAAAGATGAAACTATCTGCAGGCCAGGATAGAAATGCAGGCATAGAGGATGGATGAGTGGATGTGGAGAGGGGGAAGAAATGATGGTGGAATAATTTGGGAGATTGAGGTTGATGTACGTGCACTGCCATGTGTAAAACAGATTGCTGTACAGCACAGAGAGCTTAGCTCATTGTTCTGTGGTGACCTAGATGGGTGGGATCTGAGGTGAAAGGGAGACCCAAGAGGGAGGGGATATTTGTATACATACAGCTAATTCACTTTGTGCTTCCCTGGTGGCTCAGATGGCAAAAATCTACCTACAATGCAGGAAACCTGAGTTTTATCCCTAGTTTCAAAAAATCCCCTGGAGAAGGGAATGGCTACCCACTCCAGTATTCCTGACTGGAGAATCCTATGGACAGAGGAGCCTGGCAGGCTACAGACCATGGAGTCATGAAGAGTTCACTTTCACTTCATGATATTATAAAGTAACTATGCGAAGAATGTTGAGTCATCTCCAACTCTGCAATACTGTGGACTGTAGGCCTATAATCCACCAGGCTCCTCTGTCCATGGGATTCTCCAGGCAAGAATACTGGAGTGGGTTGCCATTTCTTCCTTCAGGGAATCTACTAGACACTGAGCACAAATCCTCATCTCTTGTATGTCCTGCAGTGGCAGGTGGACTCTTACCCACTTGAGCCACCCAAGGAGCCCAAAAATCAACTACACCCAAATAAAAAAGAACGAAAAAGATTTCCAAAATGAGTACCTCTTAACTTATTATGGGAAGTTAATATCTTAACACTTACGGAAAGTGTGACTTTGCCAGAAAATAAATATGAGAAATATCTATTTATATTCAAATATATTATCTGTGTAGCTGCCAATGCAAAATATAATCATCAGGGTGCTAAACCCCTTCTCTTCCACTCTGTTTCCATTTCAACTAGTGTAGCATCAAGTGGAGGTACTAAAATAGAGTTTTGCTGCTAATCACCAGGCTAAGCTGGTGTCTGACCGACTAGCTACAAATTTCAGTGTTCCACAATCCCTACAAATTTGATATTTCACTAGAACAACTCACAGAACTCACTGAAAGTGGTATACTAAAGATCAGAATGTTATCATAAAGGATACACATGAAAGTGAAAGTCACTCAACCGTGTCCAACTCTTTGAGACCCCATGGACTGTACAGTCCTGGAATTCTCCAGGCCAGAATACTGGAGTAAGTAGTCTTTCCCTTCTTCAGGGGATCTTCCCAACCCAGGAATCGAACCCAGGTCTCCTGCATTGCAGGTGGATTCTTTACCAGCTGAGCTAAAGGATACACATATGGCAAGGTCTGAGAGGGTTCCACACAGACCTTCTGTGCCATCACCCTACAGAGTCAAGGCATTTTCCCTTTTCAACAGACCTTCTGTGCCATCACCCTACAGAGTCAAGGCATTTTCCCTTTCCCTTTCCTAGTTGATATTTACCAACTAGGTGAATGTGTTCAACAATCAGGAAGCTTTGTTAAGTTATAGTGCCCATAGTTTTTATTGGAGTTTTACTAGCAGGCATGATTTATTGAATCCTTGGCCACAGGATTAAACTCAGTCTCCAGGCCTCTCCCTTCCCCAGAGGTCTGGCAGTCAAAAGCCTCAGTTCTCGAATCACTTTCTTGATTATTCTGGTGACAAGCTCCCATCCAGAAACTACTAATGGACTCAGCATGAGTCACCTCATTGCAGTTTAGCAATTGAACTCTTCTCTCTCAGGAGATACTTAGAGTTTTTGAAGTTCTGAGCCTTTATTAAACAAAACTCAAATGTATTTTTTTTTCATACTACACCTTCCCAACATTCATCATCTGTTTGCCTACCTCTCCAAGGCCAACATAGTCACCTCATATTTGCATTGAGAACATACTTGAGACAGCTTTAGAGAATACTGCATTAGAAGTTTCCTGACTTCTTATAAATTCAACCTGAATTTATTGAACCTTGTCCACTATCCACAACTTCTTTAGCTGAAATCATTTACATTCCAATAAAATAACTTTCAAACTCACTGGGACCAGATGCCAAATATACATTGTAAGCCATAGACACAGCCACCTCCAATGTTATTAATATCTTCAGGTTTAATTTTTTTTATCATTTTTCTTCCATTTTTTCCAGTTTTACCAAATTGCAACAAAATATAAATAGCAACTTGATTCATTTCCCACTCCCAAGTATGTTATTCATGAGCCTTGGGGCCTGGATATGATAAAAGGATACCATGCAACTGAGTCTCAACATTTAAAATTCTATTGATTCCACAACAGTCAAGACATGGAAGTCAAGCATTACCTGATTTACTTCTCTTAGAGAAGACAGATGGGAAACATGGCCCATTCTAACACATTAAGAGCATGCCACGAGGTAACCATAATTACTTTAAAAAGGACATGGAGAAAGGTCTTCGATGTTAACTTCTAGGAACATGGTCTTATGCTCTGAAATTCAAAATAAGTCATGTATGATTTCAAAAATCCTAAAATGACTAGCTAGATAGGATCAAATACATTTTTATGCTGTAATTCATAATCCTGTGCATCTGATAGCCATGGCTGACCAAAGGCCAACAATTTCCTGGAATTGAATGGCAGTATCTTCAGGCTCTCAGTTAGTACTAAAGAATTACATAAAGTTCATTTTACAAATATAAGTACAAATATATGGACTTTGAATAAACATTTTACTTACAGAAATAATGTCAAGTAACTAGTAGAGAAAAGTTTAAACTTCCTCTAGATTATGGAGTTTACTCCAAATCTACTGACTGCTGCTGCTGCTGCTAAGTCACTTCAGTCGTGTCCGACTCTGTGCAACTCCATAGACGGCAGCCCACCAGGCTCCCCCATCCCAGGGATTCTCCAGGCAAGAACACTCAAGTTGGTTGCCATTTCCTTCTCCAGTGCATGAAAGTGAAAAGTGAAAGTGAAGTCGCTCAGTCTGGTCTGACTCTTAGCGACCCCATGGACTGCAGCCTACCAGGCTCCTCTGTCCATGGGATTTTCCAGGCAAGAGTACTGCAGTGGGGTGCCATTGCCTTCTCTGAATCTACTGACTAGGAAGTCCTTATTTAATTAATAGTAGAGTAGTCTGGTATCAGAACTTTGAGTTCTTGTCTTACTAATTTTCTTAAATCCACTAAAAAGTATTATGACCAACCCAGATAGCATATTGAAAACCAGAGACATTACTTTGGCAAGAAAGGTCCGTCTAGTCAAGGCTATGGTTTTTCCAGTGGTCATGTATGGATATGAGAGTGGGACTGTGAAGAAAGCTGAGCGCCAAAGAATTGATGCTTTTGAACTGTGGTGTTGGAGAAGACTCTTGAGAGTCCCTTTGACTGCAAGGAGATCCAACCAGTCCATTCTGAAAGAGATCAGCCCTGGAATTTCTTTGGAAGGAATGATGCTAAAGCTGAAACTCCAGTACTTTGGCCACCTCATGCGAAGAGTTGACTCATTGGAAAGAAATCTGATGCTGGGAGGGATTGGGGGCAGGAGGAGAAGGGGACGCCAGAGGATGAGATGGCTGGATGGCATCACTGACTCGATGGACATGAGTCTGAGTGAACTCCAGGAGTTGGTGATGGACAGGGAGGCCTGGCGTGCTGTGATTCATGGGGTTGCAAAGAGTCAGACACGACTGAGTGACTGCACTGAACTGAAAATTTTATTTACTATGTATAATTGTTACTAAACAGTACATCATAATGGCCCAGCTAACCCAAGATAGCAAGATATAATTGTGAGTATGTGTGTGTGTGTTAGTTACTCAGTTGTGTCCAACTCGTTGAGACCCCATGGACTTTAGCCAGCCAGGCTCTTCTGTCCATGGGATTCTCCAGGCAAGTATACTGGAGTAGGTTGCCTTTCCCTTCTCCAGGGGATCTTCCCAAATTAGCAGATTTTTACTTAAAATTAAAATTAGAATATTTCTGACTTATTCATTCAGTTCAGTTCAGTTCAGTTGCTCAGTTGTGTCTGACTCCTTGCGACTCCATGAATTGCAGCACGCCAGGCCTCCCTGTCCATCACCAACTCCCGGAGTTCACTTAGACTCACGTCCATCGAATCACTGATGCCATCCAGCCATCTCATCCTCTGTTGTCCCCTTGTCCTCCTGGCCCCAATCCCTCCCAGCATCAGAGTCTTTTTCAATGAGTCAACTCTTCGCATGAGGTGGACAAAGTACTGGAGTTTCAGCTTTAGCATCATTCCTTCCAAAGAACAGCCAGGTCTGATCTCCTTCAGAATGGACTGGTTGGATCTCCTTGCAGTCCAAGGGACTCTCAAGAGTCTTCACCAATATCACAGTTCAAAAGCATCAGTTCTTTGGTGCTCAGCTTTCTTCACAGTCCAACTCTCACATCCATACATGACCACAGGAAAAACCATAGCCTTGACTAGATGAACCTTTGTTGGCAAAGTAATGTCTCTTCTTTTCAATATGCTATCTAGGTTGGTCATAACTTTTCTTTCAAGGAGTAAGCGTCTTTTAATTTCATGGCTGCAATCACCGTCTGCAGTGATTTTGGAGCCCCCAAAAATAAAATCTGACACTGTTCCCACTTTTTCCCATCTATTTCCCATGAAGTGATGGGACCAGATGCCATGATCTTCGTTTTCAGAATGTTGAGTTTTAAGCCAACTTTTTCACTCTCCTCTTTCACTTTCATCAAGAGGCTTTTGAGTTCCTCTTCACTTTCTGCCATAAGGGTGGTGTCATCTGCATATCTCAGGTGGTTGATATTTCTCCCAGCAAACTTAATTACATCTTATGCTTCTTCCAGCTCGGCATTTCTCATGATGTACTCTGCATAGAAGTTAAATAAGCAGGGTGACAATATACAGCCCTGACATACTCCTTTTCCTATTTGGAACCAGTCTGTTGTTCCATGTCCAGTTCTAACTGTTGCTTCCTGACCTGCATACAAATTTCTCAAGAGGCAGGTCAGGTGGTCTGGTATTCCCATCTCTTTCAGAATTTTCCACAGTTTATTGTGATCCACACAGTCAAAGGCTTTGGCATAGTCAAGAAAGCAGAAATAGATGTTTTTCTGGAACTCTCTTGATTTTTTGATGATCCAGTGGATGCTGGCAATTTGATCTCTGGTTCCTCTGCCTTTTCTAAAATGAGCTTGAACATCTGGAAGTTCACAGTTCACATATTGCTGAAGCCTGGCTTGGATAATTTTGAGCATTTCTTTTCTAGTGTGTGAGATGAGTACAATTGTGTGGTAGTTTGAGCATTCTTTGGCATTGCCTTTCTTTGGGATTGCAATGAAGACTGATCTTTTCCAGGCCTGTGGCCACTGGTGAGTTTTCCAAATTGCTGGCATATTGAGTGCAGCACTTTCACAGCATCATCTTTCAGGATGTGGAATACCTCAATTGGAATTCCACCACCTGCACTAGCTTTGTTTGTAGTGATGCTTTCTAAGGCCCACTTGACTTCACATTCCAGGATATCTGGCTCTAGGTGAGTGATCACACCATCGTGATTATCTGGGTCATGAAGATCTTTTTTGTACAGTTCTTCTGTGTATTCTTGCCACCTCTTCTTAATATCTTCTGCTTCTGTTAGGCCCATACCAATTCTGTCCTTTATTGAGCCCATCTTTGCATGAACTGTTCCCTTGGTATCTCTAATTTTCTTGAAGAGATCTCTAGTCTTTCCCATTCTGTTTGTTTCCTCTATTTCTTTAAAGTGTTAAGCATACTTAACACTTTAATTAACAGGGCAGGCAAGAGAACATAAACTTCTGAGTGATGTTAAAGTAAGTCTAATGTCTTATAAACGAAAAGGAAAAATCTCTAGCTTTTTGCATCTTGCTTTCAAATCTTCTGATCAAATCCATGAATATGTGCTTTGTTTTACTTGTTTTAAAAAGGCATTTTAAATTCTCTTAACTTTTGCTTGTCTGTAAAGCTTCTGAATTCTCCATCAATTTTGAATGAGATACTTGCTGAGTAGAGTACTTTTAATTGCAGACTTTTTTTCCTTTCAGTGCTTTAAAACACATCATTGCAGTACTATTTACAATAGGTAGGAAATAGCACTGATGAACCCCTTTGCAGGGCACCAATGGAAATGTAGACATAGAGAATAGATTTACAGACATGGGAGGCAGGAAGGAGAGGGTGGGATAAATGGCAAGAGTAAAATGGAGACATATACACTACCATATCTAAAATAGATAGCCACTGGGAATTTGATGTGTGAATCAGGGAACTCAAACCAGAGCTCTGTAACAACAGAGAGGGGTGGATGGGGTGGGAGGTAGGAAAAAGTTTTAAGAGTGAAGGGATATGTGTATACCTGTGTCTGATTCCTGTTGATTTATGGCATAAACCAATACAACATTGTAAAGAAATTATCCTTCAAGTAAAACTAAATATTTTTTAAAAAATGTTTTCTAAGGCATCTTAAGTGAATGCCATAGAACAAATTGATGCTTCAGGACAATATGACTTGATTTTCCTGTGATTTCACCCACTTCATATACACACTGTCACATACACCTAAAAGGTACTACTATTTTCAAGTTAGAAGAAAATTAATGGTCCAAATCCAACAGCAAAACCTTTTTTTTTTTTTTTTATGGTGAGTGTTTATTCCTTGAATGAGGATAGTCTCATCTCATAATAGGCAACTCTCTCCTGATGATGATAAAGGTAACTTAAGTGTAGTGGGTATTTTCATTTGTTAGGAAAAAATCATTTGGATTATCTGGATCTCTTTAAGGAAACTCTTGCTATAATTTCCCATGATTTATGTCTTTAATAAACAATGATCTCTGAAAGTCAACAGATTGGGATTGTCTAAAGTGTAAAAGAAGAGACCTAATGGTGACCTGAGGGGTTTGACTTAGGGACATATCTCCCAACTTCCCAGCTTTGCATATCTAAGAAGAAAACTTTCAAATACAAAGGTAAATGATATTAGAAAAAATCTGTCACCCAGAATCCTTTGTGTCTGAGAATCAAATTGCTACAGAATTCCATGCAAAAAGCAGCTATTTTAAGTGAAAAAAAATTACTTTGATGGTGGCAGAAAGCATACTAGGAACACATATGTAGCTAAAGAATTAGAAGCACTTATTAGGAGAAAAGTTAAACTCTTACAGAGGAGGTTGGAATTGACTGAAGGAAGAAAAAAGATTTATCCAAAAGAGCATAGAGAAATTTAACTGTTTCTGATCATTCAGGTTAGGAAAGTGTTAGAAAGGAGGAAAGACATGCAGGAGGACTATCTGGTGAGGTTGTGCAGAGGGCATATCTGGGGACTGAGGTTGTGGGGAGGCAGAAGAAGATGCAGGGAGAGTAGGAAGGGTGATTGGGCAGAGGAAACATGCACAGGAGTTCACTGGAATCCAGAGACTTTATAAACAAGGAAAAGGGAAAGTCTGAGACAAAACATTGCCTAGGAAGCCCACATACAGAATAATATCCAAAGGCATGCTCTTTGGAACACAGAAGTTGATTTTTAAGAAACAACTGGAAATTTCCACCTGGATGTTGAGGGAATGACCACAACAACCATAGCGATCAACATGCACTGAATGATCACTATATGGTGGGCACTGTGCTAAGGACTTGGCCTGCTTCTTATCATTTAATTTTCACAGAAAAATCTGTGTGTTCTGAGATCTTTACTTATTTCCTAGAAGACAGAGGCCATTGATCAGCTTTGAATCTTAAAGCTGACTTGCATGACCTCTTTAAGCAAGACAGTATTTCTGAAGGCAGAGAGTAGTACAGAGAAAAAGGATTTTCTGAAATCCTTTGTTCTATCTTTAAGCATAAAAAGAAAGAGTTAGCCCTGGCTAATGTAACTATAAAATATTACAAAAGTGGGGAGGAGAATCTTTCCCAGACTGAAAGGATTCAGGCAAAGCTTAATACTTTTAGTTCTACTATACTAAAGGAGGAGAAGAAAGATTATATAGATCTAAGGCATTAGACACACATGAGTTGTGCTTCAAAAGTTGTCCAGAAGGATGAACATATGGGCAGGGCTAGGAATTAATTTTGTTGTTGTTTAGTCACTAAGTTACATCCAACTCTTCTGAGACCCCATGGACCATAGCCTGCCAGGATCCTCCATCCATGGGATTTTCTAAGCAAGAATACTGAAGGAGTTGTCCATTTCTTTCTTCATGGGATATTCCCAACCAAGTGATCGAACTCAGCAATCCTGTATTACAGGCAGATTCTTTACCATCTGAGCCACCAGGGAAGCCCCAAAAGCTAGATTTTAAGATGTCTTACACTAGGAGATATCAATTCAGGAGGAACCTAGACCAGGCACCTCAGAGTAGGTCTGCAAGTAGCACGAGCGAGTCTGCAAAGGAAATCTTGTTCATACAAACATTTCAAGCTTTTTTCTGTTGATTCAAGATCACAAGCCTTCTCTAAGCACATAGTGAAAACCTTGGAGGAGAGAATTGGAGAGGATGAAGAGGAGAGCAGAATGTAAAAAGACAACATTGTATCCAAGAGTGGCTCAATTTTTACAAGAAGAGACTGATTACATTTCCTGATAAATTTACATTTATCACAATGTAAATAAAACTTCGATATTCCAGCTACCACCATCCTAAACCAACATCCATGGGTAAGAGTGTTTATCTACCAAGTGCAAAGGCATTTTTGGCACTGAAACACTAGATTTGGTGATTTTGGTTGGGTGTAGGATCTTATTTTTACAATCGTGTTGTTTTCCCTTTCAAATGGAAATATAATTTTAAAATGATTTTTACTTAATTTTAATCATCCTACCTATAGAACTACGGTAGCTATATCTTTTTACTTAAAACAGTCTGATAATTTTTTAAAACTCTCTTCTTAATTCCATAAATGTGACCAATTTTGGCATTGGAGTCAATTTTGGTATTGTAAAATGACACTGGTCATTCTGCCCAAGGACCTATAAGCCTTGTAGACCTCTTCTTCTTCCTGGGAGATTTGTCAGCAAGACCAGGATGGTTTAGACCAAAACTTGTCATAAAACAGTATTTTTAAAGACTTCTTAATCAAATATGATGTGTTTTTCTCTCTAAAAGAATTGCAACAATTTCATCAAACTTAAAATTATTCACATAAACACTAAATAAAAATTTCATGCATATTTTCAGAGCCACTTGGCACTGTGCTAAAGCTGAGACAAGAATTCAGAGCATTGGAAATATGGCAAGTTAGATTACTTCACAATTCCTGATTTGTCTTGCAGGTGAAGAATTGAAACCAGGTAAAACAGCTGCAGCAGATATGTATCTCAGTTGTACTAGTTACAGTCTTGCATTGGTGAAATAAATTGTGTTGAGGATATATACTTTGGAAATATACAACCATTGCAATAATATATCTTCACTAATCACATTTAATTATCCTGTTACTAGATTTTTAGAATATATTTGTTGATGTTTGTTTATCTCTTATTTATTTGTTCTAATAGATAATTTTGTGTCCAGAAACTTTGCTACTCTGCTACTAAAAGCTAACTTTTCTGTGTTTGTTGGGATGGCTTAAGTTTATCCAGGGCTTCAGTCTGCAGTAGGTAACACTGATCTTACTGGAATTGTGATGGAGTTGCCACTTTATTTAGAAATCTTTGTCAAGCAAGCACAAGCTGGATTTCTACAAAGACGCTTTTGCTTTCTTTCTTAAAATTATTCCCATCAGTGAAGTTTGTCACAATGTTACTGGTGTATGTGATCTCCACAGTCCCAGGCTCATTAATAATAAAAGAATATATTGGAAATTCCATCTGTATACATCCTGTAGTATTTATTTTTCACAAGTCGAGTCAAATCAATGATTTCCTCCATCCTTCAATTATTTTCTCTTATAGCCTGAAGATTATTATTATTCTTTTTAATTTTCTCTCCTTTGGATGTGAACTTTTACTCTCCTGATTGGAAGCTATAAAGCTTTCTTGATGATTTATATTTCTTTGATATTTAAATAAAATTTTGACCAGAATGGAAAATGAAACAAATGGGTGAAAATCATGATTGTGTACATAGCCATCGTTTTTTTTTTCCCCAATACTGCCACAATTTAAATAAAGCGAGACAATTCTGTGTTGCCCTAGGTTATTTTATACCCATATATGTCTACACAACCTGAGAAGTGGAGCTAAGATAAACATTTCTCAGGTAAAACTACATCTGCTTTTATTGCTCTTCGATTTTCAGTAAAGCCTCTAAGATTTAACTATAGGAACAGACACACTGATGACTTTTATCTTCCATATAAAAAGAAGATCATAAACAGAATGAAAATACTCCCATTTTATATTCCTTTCCCCATGATGTCCTAAACAATAAAGCAATAGCAAAACAGCTAAATGCTTTGTAAATTCTCTCCTTTATAACAACTGCAAATCAGTTCTTAACATATATTTGACCCTGGAAAATCAGTAGGAACTATCTTACGGTTGACATTGCATCACAAAACAATTTCTGTCTTTGAAATAGCAGCCACAGATATCACAGTGGCTAATTAAATCTTAGCAATTATTACAGGAAATGCAATTAATATTGAGCTTTTCTTCTTATATATGGTACAATTTTTCTCTTTTTACTTTCTTCTCCAATTAAAACCAGTAGGTTTCAGTGTTATTTGTACTGAAATAATTTTATCTATACAATTAGATAAAATTCAGCACCACAAAGTTTTCAGAAAACCTCCTAAATTAGTTTCCTATTGCTGCATAACAAATTATTGCAAACTTAGTGTCTTAAAACAATTCTAATGAGTTTCCAGCTTCCATGGGTTAAGTATCTGGATACCAATTAGCTGGTTCTTCTGCTCTGGGTCTTGCCAGGCTGAAATCAGTGTTGGCCCAGGACTGCAACCCCATCTATGGCTCAGAATTTATATTTGCCCACTAGTTTTTTGCAGAATTTAGGTCCTTGCATCTGTAGGACTGAGACATTCAGCCCCTAAAGACTTCCTGCCATTCCCTGCCATGTGGCCATCTCCAAAACATAGGAGTTTGCTTCTGCTCAGAACAGCAGGAGATTGTTTCTATGACTTCTAATCTCTTTGGCTTCTGAAAATTTCACAGGATTCATTTGTTTAGTTGATTATTGTGTACATCCGGATAGCCTCATTTTTGTTTAAATCCTAGTCAACTTATTAGGGAGTTCATAGCTATAAATCTGTTTTGCCATACAAGGTAAAATAATCAAATAAATAAAACCTCATCATATTTACAAATCTTATTCATATATAAAGGAAGAGGATTATTCAAGGCATATTCACCCAGTCAAGTAATTATATAATAATATTTTACAATAAGTTAGTATTATATTTTTGTGTATAATAGTATTATCATAATAATATTCAAGGCATATTCATAAGATCTTCAGGAGAAGGAGATGGCAACCTGCTCATGCTTTTGTCTAAAAAATTCCATGGACAGAGGAGTCTGGCAGGCTATAGTCCACAGGGTCTCAGAGTCAGACATGACTGAGCGTGCATGCACACCCACACACATTCATTCCAGAGGCAGGATTTGAAGGTCATTTTAGAATTCTGCTTACTATACCTGTTTAATCAACCAATAAGACCATAATCTTCCATTGATTGCTTGAGGTTCATACATGAATAAAATTTAGGGAAATACGACTTAGGTAATAGCTACCATTTTTTTTTTAATCCTTACTGTATTACAGGAACCGTGCATTGTTACTAATTGAATTGAACTCAGGACTAATTGAATCTTTACAATACTCTGTTGGTTAGTATTAGAATAATTATTATTATCCCTAAAGTTCAGAGAGGTTAAATGGCTGTTTTTAGGTCAAACAGCCTTTGGATGATAAAGCCTAGGCTGAAGCCCAAGTTTTCTAATGCTGGTTCTATGACCCCTCCAGATAAGCCAGTTTTCAGCTTCATACAAGCCCTCAGTGTTTGTAAATGCAAAGGCAAGAGGGGAGCATTCAAATCACAGCTGTTGAGAAGTCTTGTTTGCTAGAGGTTTTATGAGATGAAGAGAAGTCTATGGAAAGTGCAACTCCTAAGGGCAAAATTAACAGCTGTCTTTCCTTATGGGAATACTGAATACAGGTTTCAGAATTGTGGAGAGTAAGGTATAGTAATGACAGGTGTTTACGGACTCCCCAGATCATGGAGCTGAGATGCTTCTGGTAAACTGACTATCTGAACAAGGAATCACACTGAACACGGAGATACAGATGCCTGCATGATTCACCACTACATCTGCTGTGGCTTACATTACCAGCTGGAAGAACAGACCTTGATTGAAACTTCTGAGGATGTGGAAAGTGATGGTAATTTGAACGCTATGATCATCACCAAAATGAGCACAAACAAATATACCGCTCTATACATATTAATAACTATGACAGATTTATCCCCTCTGAATACACTGCTGTGCCAGACGAACAATATTTTGGAAAAAGTGAGTACTCCAGACAAATGGACCATTCTCAACCTACAGAAATCTCTGGACACAAATTATTACAGACACACAGACTAACTTCAGACATGTTCATTTCTCATGCCCTGGAAAACTCAACATATTGACAATTTCATGCACAGTGGTATCTCCAGTCATAACAAACTCTTTGGGCATCTTTATTTTCTCATCAAAATCATCCAAGCATGTACTAGGAATCCACATGCTCACTTCAATTTAGATATAAGGGAGCTGGACTAGAATTTCTTCCAGGCTATATAAAGTTAATCTATAAATTCATATATATTTTGCTATTGGAAACACTGTATATACAGTTGTTTTATAGAGCTGCTGTAGACAAGGATGTGTGAATAATTAGTAGTCATATAAAACTATTTTACTATATAATGTGATACTCATAGGTGACAGACATCAAGGTTTATAAAAATTAAATCTATTTTTGAGCTTTGGCTTGAGTTTTCTCTTAAAGTTATCAATGAATTTCTGTGAAACATTAGCTTCAGCCACCAATTTTGAATTTAATATGGTACCTAAAGTTTGGACAGGGAAAGCTTTTCTAAGAATCTCCATATTCTAAGTCTGTACTTAGTTGTAGGTATCTGTAAACTGCTTTCTCAAGAATCCATTTATTGGACCTCTTTATTTTTTTCCCGGGAATATTGAGTTTGCTGCTTTTGTTTTGTTTTTTCTTTTTTTAACAGTAGAACAAGTAACTAAATTACATTGAGTTTATTAAGTTATATTGGAATTAATATGTTACATAAGGTAAAATTTGCTTTTATTTTTCCATAGAAGATATGTAAGGGCTTTGTTACAGGGTCAACTTGCCTGTCCTAATTTAGCACTGCTGATCCACTCTTTAAAAGAAAGCTAGCATATAAAGCCTTCATGTTTTTATAGCTCCTGTTTTTTAGTTTTTGTTTGTTTGTTTGTTTGTTTTGGTGCATTTCCCTGTTACAATTATTGAAGACTTTCTACCTTACTTAGTGAGTTTGTTTCCTCAGTAATATTTTGGCTCTAAGTCTACTCATACATTTCCTGGAGCAGCTAACTATAAAAGCACTCACAGGCCCAAATGATGAAATGTCTGTCCATTGTCTTGCTTTTCATAAGTTTCCTAACTCTTGTTGCAACTGTGTATTAAATACTACTTTCAGGTGAGCCTTCTCACAATATTGCACTCTCCTGATTTCACCAATTAATTTTGAGGTAAGCATGTGACATGATTAGAGTCAAAGAGTCATAATGAGACTTTCATTGCATGTATGAAAAGAGGCATGTCCTATTACTACTAAATTTGAATTTGGGAGGATGGAGACCTAGGGCTGCTGAAGGTTGCTATGTGAAATCGGAAAGAAAGCAAAAAAAAAAAAAAAAAAAAAAAATCAGAAGGCAGATTCCTATTGGAGACATCCTTCTAAATACAGCTATACCTGAATCATGCCCCAAACTTGGACTCATCTATTATAGAGGACATTCTGTTTGCTTTTTTTTTTTTTTCTTATTGAATTGCAGTTTTTACTTATAGCAAGAAGTTTTTCTAAATAATCCATTACTGCTGCTAAGCAAATACCACAGCTCTGATATTTGTATGTGCTCAATGACCTCAACTGGGCCTGAAGATTTAAGGAAGATAAGCTACCTCCAAGAAGTAATATCTAAACTGAGATGTATAAGTTGTGTAAGAATAAACTAGGTCACAGGGAAGAAGCAGGCTCAGAGAATATGATTTCAAATAGAGTGAAGAACTTGTATGAAGGGTGTTTTCAAAATTTAGAGAGCTAAATAGAAGGATGAGATGCAGAAAAGGAGAAGAAAATGTGGAATTAGAAAGACTTACCAGTCATGTGCTGACCTAAGTTATTAGCCATTTTAAAAGTTTTTTAAATTAAAAATTCAGTACATGCACAAAGTCAAAATTCAGACAGTAAAGTAGATGCCGTTGATGAACTCTTCCAGATCCCCAGAATCTGGAAGAAAAACTTTATTTTTCTTCTTTTATTTGAGAAAAGATAACTAATTTTCACACTAAAGTGTTTATGTAGATGGGTATAGTAGGTTTTTTTTTCCCCCCCTTGATTTCTAAAAACGAAAGAAATTCAAATGTCTTTCATTTAGTAAAAGGAAAAATGAACCCTGGTACATCCATACAATGAAATAATATTCAAAACAAAGGAAGAATGGGGGGTGCAGAGCTATTTGTAAATGGCCTTTCTTCAGATAGAAATTAAAATATTTTAGTTTTTATTTATATTAATATAAATACATATAGATTTGTTTTCACAAGTTTGAAATTATCCATATATCTTAGTGAAAATTCAATTAGGGCATCATAGCTATACATTTAGAGCACAATCTGAATTGCCAAAGCAACCTTGAGAAAATAGAACAAAGTTGGAGGTATCATACTTCCTGACTTCAGACTATACTACAATGTTGCAGTAATCAAAACAGCACAGTATTGGCACAAAAAGTACTATGTAAAACATCAGAAATGTAAAACATTCTGGGAATCTACCGTAAGCCAAATATTGGACATTTGTGATGCTATGGACAGGATTAAAAAGGGTCCATTTATCCCTTCCCATGTGTCATAACTTCCTATCTGTTGGACTGGAAAGTTCTTGGTCACCTTTGCCCTAAAATGGCGTCAGTGATGACTGCTTGGTCAGTCAGTCACCATGGCCAATGCTCCCCTGCCCTCTAACTGTTTCCAGCACTTTGGGAAGTCACATCTTGGTACTTAGAAACCACAGACTACATTAGAGTGAAAAATTCCCCCTCTAGCCCCATCATCATTTCCACCAGACTTAAGCATATAAAATTGAAATAGGTAATTCAAAAAATAATGATTTATTTCATTTCAAGGAAATGCACTTTTCAGGGCCTCACCCCTAGAGATTCTTATTCAGCAGTCTGAAATATAGTCCAATAACCTGCATTTTTAGCCAACTACAGCAGCGTTGATGTAGCTGTTCTATAGAAACCATACTTTGAGAAATACTGTCCTGGAAGCATTTTTACTTTTCCTCACTTTCCACCAGCAATTGAAAATAATTTGTCCGTTATAATATAAAACTGGGCTGTGGATATCATCTTGGGCTATTATTGGCCTAACATATATATTTGTGTTTTTAAATAAAATGTGTAAGCATATTAAATAGAATGTTTTCATTTTCTCGGTCATTCAGGCCTGAAGTCATTCGACTTCTTCCTTCTGCATTAGCTATTCAAACAATGTTGGTCTAATCATCCTGGGGCAGTTATTATGGCAGAAATTTTCCCAGTGCTATTTTCTGAAACTTCATCTGCTAAAAAAAAAATTAATGGGAATATCACAACCTGGTCGGCTAAAATAGCCACCTTCTGATAAGACTGCTTTTGTCTCAACAAATTTTAGTAGTGCCTCTTTGTTTTGCTCGAAGTTTTCACTTTTGTCTCAGGTTCAAAGGATTTATTAACAAAATAAGCCACTTGTTATACACAAATAAATAAAACAGATATTTATTACAGAATTATCTAGCTTACTTTCAACATACTAACCTTAAAAGAAAAGAGAAATAGAGCAGAGGATACATCACCAAATTGGGTTTTGACCAATATCCAGACTCAAACAGTGCTGGGAAGTCCCCTGTCACAGCACATCTGGAGGCCCAATTGGGAAAGGGTCGCAGTCAGTGACCCTTCAGTCAGTGAGTCTACTCCACGAGTGAATGAGTGAGTGAAGTCGCTCAGTCGTGTCTGACTCTTTGGGACCTACCAGGCTCCGCCGTCCATGGGATTTTCCAGGCCAGAATACTGGAGTGGGCTGCCATTTCTCTCTCCATGGGTGACTTCAAAGATTGCAGTTCAGGGTTCCAGTTTATAATCCCAGGATGGTCACAAACTGATATCATCATCAATCTGTGACCAAATTGCAGCTCTGGTTTCATGTTAATGTTGTTTGTTTTGTTGTAAAAATTGGAATGTGGTTAAGCCTGGGGCTTGGTTGGCTAGGCCCTCTCCAGGGTCTCAACAATCTAAAAATTCTTCCCCCATCTTTTTTTTTTTTTTAATTAAGTAAATTTAATTGGAGGCTAATTACTTTACAATACAGTGGTGCTGCAAGTCTTTTACTCACAGCAGACAGTCACTCCCAGTCAGGGCAGTGTCCAGGCAGGTTTGATGCAAGATCAGAGGCTGCTCTGCTTTGTTTCTGAAGTCTAGACAAGACTACTTATTTCATTTCCCTAACACTCTTCAAGTTTACTTTATTGATTTTGAATGGGAATGGCAAACTTTCATATACAATTTTTATAAAAATTAAGTAGCACCACAAACCGAAAACTTTGATGACACCAATCTGCCTACGCACTTCATAACATTGTTTTAATTTTCTAAGATAATTGCTTATATATTTAAGAGATATGATTTAACCTCAATTAGTAGATTATAGAGAATTTCTACTTATTTACGGTAGTAAGAAAAAGCAGTGGTTTTCCAAGAAACTTTCAGTGTAAATTTTATGAGCCAGAATAAATCTAAATAGTATTAAACTTCTTTGTGCATATACTAGTGGTACAAATTTTGATGACACATTTAAATCTAATGCTTATATGTGGATTTCGAAGTTAAAAATCCACATCTGAAAAAAGTACAATAAAACACTTTAAGAAAACAAATAAAACAGAAATAGTTCCATTCAATTTTATTGTTTCTAGTCCTTTTAAAGTTTAAATAGCTTTTGATTGAGTGCCACGTACTTACAGAACATGCCAAATATTTACAATACTTTGTCACTCTATCTTTGACAGGGCCACTTAAGCATTTCTTTCTATACCCCATTCACTTTTATTTGTTTAGCTTTACTTTGTAAAGCCATTCAGTTGGCGTAAACTACTAAAAATGTCAGAAGATAGCAGAAAAAAAAAATTATAACCTGTGTTTTTTTCTCCCAAGCAGCCTTTCCATTTTTATTGCACACTTTAGCAGCTCAAACACTTCAGTTCTCAGTTAAATTAAATGCAGTTATCATTAATATCTAAGAAAAACCATAATTTCAGCTGAATTTAGGCTAACCATCTGCTTTTTCCTCTCTGTATGGGTAAGACTTAAAATAGAAAAAGCAAAAAAACTTAAAATTCAAAGGAGAAATGCTGATGGGCAGTCAGGTATTATTGAACTCCTTCCCCATCATTACCATTATCTGTTCTCAGTTTTCATTAATCACTGTGTTGTTAGCAACATGGTAGTTAAAAGGGGCCAGGACATCCTCCTTGCTTGACAGTATAAGAGGCAGAGAGATGCTGAATGATTTGCAGCATCCTAGAGTTCACTTACCAAAGGCATGAATGCCAATAATTGCATTACTGACTTACACCAGAAAACGAGCTCCACCTGATAACTGATGAAACTATTTTACAAAGATGTAGGAAAAACTACATTCATGAAAGGCAGTGTATTCTTACTAAACAGGTGTTATTGAATAAAAACATCAAATAAGTGTCTGATAGTTGAATCTCACAAACTGATTTGGAAATGCTCTTGCTCTTTATTGTATTAATGGCAACTTACCAGCATGGGTTCCAAGGGAAATAGATTCTGAGATAGAAATTAGCCAGCAAGAGGCTTACTAGAGACTGTGCTTAATATCAGTACCTATGGAAGGGAAGAAGAAGGAAAGAGGGAAGCACAATTGGGCCCCGAGAGAAACTGAGCTGTAATGCTCCCTCAGTGAAAGCCTCCTTCACCAACCCCACTTGATGAGGAGCTGGGAAGCAGGAATATTCCTGTGGCATTTTCCTGAGTTGGTTTAATTGGGATCCGCCTTTTATACTACCTCTATGCTTGATCCCAGCCACCTAGGAAGCAGACTTGACCTTGGATAGGTAACTCTGTTCAGCTCAGTTAGTTCCTGAAGGTATCTGATAAATGGGGGTTTTCTTCTGGAAAGGTATCCAGAAACTGGACAAATCAATCTTACCTGTCTTTCACTTTTGAAGGATAGTTTGGGTTGAGCGTCTTAGCATGCACCATACATCAAAGTCTTTATGTAACATATAACAATATGTATATGTATATATATATAGATACACACACATTATATATAAATTATGTATATTTTATATATAATGTATATCTACAATATACTATATAATTTAAACTTTAGTTTTTTTTTAGAAAAAAACACCAAAAATCCAATTACTATACTCTGCACTCTATATAGAAATATAAATATGGATATCTAATGCTGTATTTTAAACTCAGGAATTTACTAATTTTACACTTTGAAAGTTAATTTTTAAGGCCAGTCCTTATCTATAAAGATAAAAATTTCAACAAGATCTAAGGTTGGCAAACATTGCTAAAGACCAGACAGTAAATTTTTTGTTTTGTTTTATGAGGCCTATTGTCTTTGTCTCTACTACTCAACTTTGCTGCTGTGGAATGAAAGAAGCCATGGGCAATATATAAATTATATATTGTATTCCAGTAAAACTTTATTTGCAAAAATGTTTACAACGCAAGCTATATTTCACTGATCCCTGCACTAGATTATCTCTATTGTCCTTCCAAGTACAGACAATACATTTTTGTAATTTTAAAATCATCTATAACTCCTTTTAAGAAATAGATAATAGAGAAATAATAAGCTTTCAAAACAGAATGCCTAAATATTTTTCTCTCTTTTAATAACTAAAAATATTTATGGGTAGGTTTTAGTCACACATAGTACTTATAAAACTTATCCAATAGGAAAATTGAATTTTAGAAACTTGGCATTTTTCTAAATTTCAGCTAATTTCAAAAAAAAAACAACCTCCCTAATAAGGAGGGTGCAGGTGCTTATTCAGAGAACTTTGTTTTTCCATCACTATATCTACAAGACATTTCTAGAAACAGTTCGAAGTTGTTATTTTTCTTGTGTGATAGATTACACTGAGAAGGAGACAGAGAAAAATTCACTTGTGCCCAATGAGTCAATTCCCTTTAATGCCTACTTGAAAACCAAATATCAAATAATCTTAAGAAATATGTAAATTTTCATCTAATCTCTTATAACTTTAATTCAAAACTTAATCTCCCTAAAGTAGCTATTTGAATGGGAAGGATTAATATTTTAGAAAATATGAACATATTCTCTTTATCTTTTCTCAGTGTATAACAGGTTCCCCATTTAGCTCAAGACATTAATCTGAAAAACTGAAAAAGGATCATTAAGAAATGTGAGAAAGAAAGAATAAATTTAAGTTTCTGACTAAAAATATAACATAAAATTTTGCAGCAAACTTAGCATACAATTTTATTTCAAGAGTCTGCCATTGTCGGTATCTGACTGAGAAAGGATTTTCTAAATTCCTTTTTTTTCCAAATCAAGAAATAAGGCTGAAGGACATAGGACAGAGAATTTTCCCATAGTAATATGAGGTTAAATTTTTTACCTAAGATAGTTATCCATGATGTTTTGAGAGAGTTAAAGCTTAGGCACTCCAGGCCACTTTAAGGAGGATATGAACCTTCTTCCTCAAGCTTTCCTTAAGCCCTATGCAACAAAGTATCTCGCCAGAGAACTGGCCTTTCTTTAGGTCTGGAAGTAATGAAATCAGTTCAGTTCAGTTCAGTTTAGTCACTCAGTCGTGTCCGACTCTTTGCAATCCCATGAATCGCTCCCTGTCCAACACCAACTCCCGGAGTTCACGCAAACTCACGTCCATCGAGTCGGTGATGCCATCCAGCCGTCTCATCTTCCGTCATCCCCTTCTTCTCCTGCCCCCAATCCCTCCCAGCATTAGAGTCTTTTCCAATGAGTCAACTCTTCGCATGAGGTGGCCAAAATACTGGAGTTTCAGCTTTAGCATCATTCCTTCCAGTGAACACCCAGGACTGATCTCCTTTAGAATGGACTGGTTGGATCTCCTTGCAGTCCAAGGGACTACATAGCAGTAATACATCTTACTTATGGAAAATGCTTTTCTCAGATCCCATTATGCTTTCCTTAGGCTATATGATAATGATTATAACTGTAACAAATCTTGCCTGGGAATCTGTTTCTCAAGACTTGTACCCCTGATTATGCAGCAACAGTATATCTCACCCAGAGAGGTTGCTCAGAACCCATTCTCCCTGGCTAATCTTGTACTGAAGTTATTTCAGGATGTATGCCTTGGGAAAGGGTCTGATGGAACTCTTACAACCTTGAGGTATTCTTTTTATCTATTCTCAGCAGCCAGTTGAAAAGTATACAATGCCCCTCTTAAACTAGTGAGGCAGGTACTCTCCTGTCCCCATCTGATGTCTATGTCAGAAGCATTTTCTGTCACTTTAAATAAAAATCTACACAAAACTCTGAGTGACTGAGACTGTCTGTCTTTGGTCCCAGAGTTAAATCTTCTCCTTCAGAGACCACAAATCAGGTGGGAAGCTATCAGTTTGCCACTCTATGGCAAGATAAATTAGAAAGAATTTTGGTAAAATCTAACACTTATTTATGATTAAAAAAAAAAAAAAAACTAGCAAACTAGAAAGAAAGAGCAACATCTACATTATAATGAAAAGTATCTACCAAAAGTTTCACAGCTAACATTATATTTAATAGTAAAAGAATGAATGCTTTCCCTCTAAGATCAGGAACAAGATAAAAAAAAATCCAGGTGTTGCTCCCATTCAACATGGTACTGCAAATTCTAGCTATATTAAGGCAAGAAAAAATTTAAAAGAATACAGTTGGTAAGGAAATAATAAAATTGTCTCTATTTGCAGATTATATGATTTTTCTACTTAGAAAAAACCTCAAGAATTTATAGAAATCAATTCCTAGTACTAACAAATTCAGCAAAGTGACAAAATTCAATAGCTTTCTATATAATACAAATATATATATATAGAAAACAAAATTTAAGCATAATACCATTTATAATTTCTTCAACAAATGAAATACTTATATATAAACTTTCAAAAATGTACAATATCTTTGTTCTAAAAATTATAACTACCTGATGAAAGAAGTGAAAAACCTAAATACGTTAAGAGACATATTATGTTTATATATTACAAGATTCAGCACAGTAAAAATGTCAGTTATCTTCAAACTGATGGGTAGGTTCAATGCAATTCTTATCAAAATCTTAGGAAGATATAGGTAAATTTATTCTAAAATGAGTATGGAGCAACCCAGAATAACGAAAATTATTTTAACAAAGAATAATATGTTGGGAGGACTCACACAATCAAATGATAAAGGTTACTATATAGCTACTCTAACCATGGTAATGTTTTATTGGTGGAGAAAGACTGACAGAAAACAAAGGAACTGAATGGAAAACCAACAAATCAGTTCAGTTTGGTTCAGTCGCTCAGTCGTGTCCGACTCTGTGGCCCCATGAAATGCAGCACACCAGGCCTCCCTGTCCAACACCAACTCCTGGAGTTCACTCAGACTCACGTCCATCGAGTCAGTGATGCCATCCAGCCATCTCATCCTCTGGCGTCCCCTTCTCCTCCTGCCCTCAATCCCTCCCAGCATCAGAGCCTTTTCCAATGAGTCAACTCTTCACATGAGGTGGCCAAAGTACTGGAGTTTCAGCTTCAGCATTATTCCTTCCAAAGAACACCCAGGACTGATCTCCTTTAGAATGGACTGGTTGGAGCTCCTTGCAGTCCAAGGGACTCTCAAGAGTCTCCTCCAACACAACAGAACAAAAGCATCAATTCTTTGGCGCTCAGCTTTCTTCACAGTCCAACTCTCACATCCATACATAACCACAGGAAAAACCATAGCCTTGACTAGACGGACCTTTGTTGGCAAAGTAAGGGTTCTGCTTTTTTTTTTTTTATTTAACTTTACAATATTGTATTGGTTTTGCCACGTATCAAAATGAATCTGCCACAGGTATACATGTGTTCCCCATCCTGAACCCTCCTCCCTCCTCCCTCCCCATACCATCCCTCTGGGTCGTCCCAGTGCACCAGCCCCAAGCATCCAGTATCCTGCATCAAACCTGGACTGGCGACTTGTTTCATATATGATATTATACATATTTCAATGCCATTCTCCGAAATCATCCCACCCTCTCCCTCTCCCACAGAGTCCAAAAGACTGTTTTATACATCAGTGTCTCTTTTGCTGTCTCGCATACAGGGTTATTGTTACCATCTTTCTAAATTCCATATATATGCGTTAGTATACTGTACTGGTGTTTTTCTTTCTGGTTTACTTCACTCTGTATAATCGGCTCCAGTTTCATCCACCTCATTAGAACTGATTCAAATGTATTCTTTTTAATGGCTGTGTAATTCTCCATTGTGTATATGTACCACAGCTTTGTTATCCATTCATCTGCTGATGGACATTCAGGTTGCTTCCATGTCCTGGCTATTATAAACAGTGCTGCAATGAACATTGGGGTAAGCAAAAATAAAAAAAATGGGACCTAATTAAATTTAAAAGCTTCTGCACAACAAAGGAAACTATAAGCAGGGTGAAAAGACAGCCTTCAGAATGGGAGAAAATAATAGCAAATGAAGCAACTGACAAACAACTAATCTCAAAAATATGCAAGCAACTCCTACAGCTCAATTCCAGAAAAATAAATGACCCAATCAAAAAATGGGCCAAAGAACTAAATAGACATTTCTCCAAAGAAGACATACAGATGGCTAACAAACACATGAAAAGATGCTCAACATCACTCATTATCAGAGAAATGCAAATCAAAACCACTATGAGGTATCATTTCACGCCAGTCAGAATGGCTGCGATTCTAAAGTCTGCAAGCAATAAATGCTGGAGAGGGTGTGGAGAAAAGGGAACCCTCTTACACTGTTGGTGGGAATGCAAACTAGTATAGCCACTATGGAGAACAGTGTGGAGATTTCTTAAAAAACTAGAAATAGAACTGCCTTATGATTCAGCAATCCCACAGCTGGGCATACATACTGAGGAAACCAGAATTGAAAGGGCTCAGCTTTTTAATATGCTATCTAGGTTGGTCATAATTTTCCTTCCAAGGAGTTAGCATCTTTTAATTTCATGGCTGCAATCACCATCTGCAGTGATTTTGGAGCCCCCCAAAATAAAGTCTGACACTGTTTCCACTGTTTCCCATCTATTTCCCATGAAGTGATGGGACCAGATGCCATGATCTTTGTTTTCTGAATGTTGAGCTATCAGCCAACTTTTTCATTCTCCTCTTTCACTTTCATCAAGAGGCTTTTGAGTTCCTCTTCACTTTCTGCCATCAGGGTGGTGTCATGTGCATATCCGAGGTTATTGATATTTCTCCCGGCAATCTTGATTCCAGCTTGTGCTTCTTCCGGCCCAGCATTTCTCATGATGTACTCTGCATAGAAGTTAAATAAGCAGGGTGACAACATACAGCCTTGACGTACTCCTTTTCCTATTTGGAACCAGTCTGTTGTTCCATGTCCAGTTCTAACTGCTGCTTCTTGATCTGCATATAGGTTTCTCAAGAGGCAGGTCAGATGGTCTGGTATTCCCATTTCATTCAGAAATAGACCTACACAAATATGCCTAACTGAATTGTGGCAAAGGGGCAGAAAAACAATTCAATGTAAGAAGTGTTGCCTTTTCAACAAAGGGTACTGGAGTGATCGATTGGCCAATTAAAAGAAAAAAAAAGTTAAACTCAATCTAAACCTTATACTCTATACAAAAATTAACTCAAAATGAATTGTAATCTTTAAAGTGAAGTACAAAATTATTTAAAAATAATAGAAGAAAAGTTTGGAGCCTAAGGTTAGGCAAAAATTTCTTAGTTGTTGTTTTTTTTCAGTCACCCAGGTGTGTCCGACTCTGCAACTCCATGGACTGTACCACCCCAGGCCCCTGTCCCTCACGGTTTCCTGAAGTTTGCCCAAGGTCATGTCCATTGCATCAGTGATGCCATCCAGATTCTCATCCTCTGATGCCCTCTTCTCCTTCTGCCCTCAATCTATCTCAGCACCAGGGACTTTTCCAATGAGTCAGCTGTTTACATCAGATGACCATTTTTTCCCCCCTCTGTAAAAGGACAAAAAGAATTCTTAGACTTAACACCAAAAGCATGATCCATAAAAGGACAATTTAACAATCTCATGAAAATAAGACCATTACCTCTACAAAAGTGGTTGAGAAGAAGATGAAAGGCATCAACTGGGTGAAAATATTTGTAAATATTCAATAAAGTACTTACATATAGCATACAAAAAAGCTGTCAAAACTCAGCAATTAAAAAAAAGTCCAATTTGAAATGAACAAAAAACAGAAACAGGTGTTTATTCAGACATGTAAATGGTGGTAAATAACATGAAAAGATGTTTGTCACTATTGACTTCAAAGAAATACAAATCATAGCCAAAATGAAATATTGGTATATCACATATATCAGAATAGCCAAAATAAAAGTAATTATAATAAATTTAAAATAGTAGTAACATCAAATGTGATGAACATATGAGGCAACAGAATTACAGATACATTGCTAAAATCCTACAGACACACTTGGAAGTATGGATGAAACCCAAATATCCATCATCAGGCTAGTGATTACCAATCTGTGGTACACTTATTCCAAGAACACTAAATAACAATAAAAATAAATTACTGATACAAAAATTAATTTAGATGGATCTCAAATTAATTGGGCTCAGGAAAAAAAAAAAAAACAGACACAAAATTACAAAACTTATGAACCAAACGCAAAATGTTCTTGAATTTACAAAATTAGAGTAGTTAGTGGTTTCCAGGGGTTATAGGTACAGGAGAGGGATGATGGAAAATAGGTAACTGTCTCTATAAAAGGATAGAATATGGGATCTTTATGATGAAATTATCTTTTCTTTATCTTGACATTGGTGGTCACACAATCTACACAAATAATAATCTTATATAAAAATATGCACATGTATACAAAAAGAAATGAGTGCATAGAAAACTTGTGAAATCACCAGGTTCATTAATGAAAATATCCTGATTGTAATTTTGTATTATGATTATGCAAGATACTGCCACTGGGGGAAACTTGGTGAAGGTTATACAGAATCTCTTCAAGGCTGCTGCCACAAAGCACAGCTGCCATTCCTGATCTAGGATGTGGGGTATCTCCTCTCAGCAGCTTGCCACTCCACAACCTTGTCTAACTCAAAGAAACTGTGAGCCATGCCGTGTAGGACCACCCAAGATGGATGGGTCATGGTGGAGAGTTCTGACAAAATGTGGTCCACTGGAGAAGGGAATGGCAAACCACTTCAGTTTCTTGCCTTGAAAACCCCATAAACAGTATGAAAAGGCAAAAGATAAGACACTGAAAGATGAACTCCTCAGGTCAGTAGGTGCCCAATATGATACTGGAGATCAGTGGAGAAATAACTCCAGAAAGAATGAAGAGACAGAGACAAAGCAAAAATAAAATCCAGTTGTGGATGAGACCCGTGATGGAAGCAGGGTCTGATGCTGTAAGAGCAATATTGCACAGGAACCTGGAATGTTAGGTACATGAATCAAGGCAAACTGGAAGTGGTTAAACAGGATATGGCAAGAGTGAACGTCGACATTCTAGGAATCAGTGAACTAAAATGGACTGGAATGGGTGAATTTAACTCAGATGACCATTGTATCTACTAAAGTGGGCAAGAATCCCGTAGAAGAAATGGAGTAGCCATCATAGCCAAAAAGAGAGTCCACAATTCTGTTCAGTTCAGTTCAGTCACTCAGTCGTGTCCAACTCTTTGTGACCCTGTGAAACACAGTACGCCAGGCCTCCCTGCCCATCACCAACTCCCGCAGTTCACTCAAACTCATGTCCATCGAGTTGGTGATGCCATCCAGCCATCTCATCCTCTGGCGTCCCCTTCTCCTCCTGCCCCCAATCCCTCCCAGCATCAGAGTCTTTTCCGATGAGTCAACTCTTCGCATGAGGTGGCCAAAGTATTGGAGTTTCAGCTTCAACATCAGTCCTTCCAATGAATACCCAGGACTGATATCCTTTAGGATGGACTGGTTGGATCTCCTTGCAGTCCAAGGGACTCTCAAGAGTCTTCTCCAACACCATAGTTCAAAAGCATCAGTTCTTCGGTGCTCAGCTTTCTTCACAGTCCAACTCTCACATCCATACATGACCACTGGAAAAACCATAGCCTTGACTAGACGGACCTTTGTTGGCAAAGTAATGTCTCTGCTTTTCAATATGCTATCTAGGTTGGTCATAACTTTCTTTCCAAGGAGTAAGCGTCTTTTAATTTCATGGCTGCAATCACCATCTGCAGTAATTTTGGAGCCCCCCAAAATAAAGTCTGACACTGTTTCCACTGCTCCCCCATCTATTTCCCATGAAGTGATGGGACCAGATGCCATGATCTTCATTTAATGAATGTTGAGCTTTAAGTCAACCTTTTCACTCTTGGATGCAATCTCAAAAATGACAGAATGATCTCTGTTTGTTTCCAAGGCAAACCATTCAATATCATGGTATGCCAAGTCTATGCCCCAAGCAATAATCCTGAAGAAGCTGAAGTTGAACAGTTATATTAAGACCTACAAGACCTTTCAGAATTAACACTAAAAAAAGATGTCCTTTTCATTATAGTAGACTGGAATGCAAAAGTAGGAAGTCAAGAAACACCTGGCGTAAAAGGCAATTTTGGCCTTGGTGTGAATACAGAATGAAGCAGGACAAAGGCTAATAGAGTTTTGCCAAGAGAATGCACTGGTTATTACAAACACCCTCTTCCAACAACACACAAGAAGACTCTACACATGGACATCACTAGATGGTAAACACCGAAATCGGGTTGTTTATATCTTTGCAGCCAAAGATGGAAAAGCTCGATACAGTCCACAAAAACAAGACCAGGAGCTCACTGTGGCTCAGATTGTGAAGTCCTTACTGCCAAATTCAGACTTGAAGAATTTAGGGAAAACCACTAGACCATTCAGGTATGACCTAAATCAAATCCCTTATGATTATACAGTGGAAGTGAGAAATAGATTTAAGGGACTAGATCTGATAGAGACCCTGATGAACTATGGATAGACGTTCATTACATCATACAGGAGAAAGGAATCAAGACCATCCCCAAGAAAAAGAAATGAAAAAAAGGCAAAATGGCTGTCTGAGGATGCCTTACAAATAGCTGTGAGAAGAAAAGAGAAAAGCAAAGGAGAAAAGGAAAAGCTATTCCCATTTGAATGCAGAGTTCCAAAGAATAACAAGGAGAGATAAGAAAGGCTTTCTCAGTGATCCATACAAAGAAATAGAGGAAAACAATAGAATGGTAAAGACTAGAGATCTCTTCAAGAAAATTAGAGATACCAAGGGAGCATTTCATGCAAAGATGGGCACAATAAAGGACAGAAATGGTATGGATCTAACAGAAGCAGAAGATACTAAGAAGAGGTGGCAAGAAAACACAGAAGAACTGTACAAAAAAGATCTTCACAACCCATATCATCACGATGGTGTGATCACTCATCTAAAGCCAGATATCCTGGAGTGCAAAGCCAAGTGAGCCTTAGGAAGCATCACTTGAAAAAAGCTAGTGGAGGTGATGGAGTTCCAGTTGAGCTATTTCAAATCCTAAAACTCCTAAAAGATGATGCTGTGACAGTATTGCACTCAATATGCCAGCAAATTTGAAAAGCTCAGCAGTGGCCACAGGACTGGTAAAAGTCAGTTTTCATTCCAATCCCCAAAAAACGCAATGCCAAAGAATGCTCAGACTATCACACAATTGCACTCATCTCACACACGTAAAGTACTGTTCAAAATTCTCCAAGCCAGGCTTCAACAGTACATGAACTGTGAACTTTCAGATGTCAAGCTGATTTTAGAAAAGGCAGAGGAACAAGAGATCAAATTGCCAACATCCATTGAATCATTGAAAAACCAAGAGTTCCAGAAAAACATCTATTTCTGTTTTATTGACTATGCCAAAACTTCTGACTGTGTGGATCACAATAAACTGTGGAAAATTCTGAAAGAGTTGGGAATATCAGACCACCTGACCTGTCTTTTGAGAAATCTGTATGCAGGTCAGCAAGCAACAGTTAGAACTGGGAGTGGAGCAACAGACTGGTTTCAAAAAAGAAAAGGAGTACATCAAGTCTGTATATTGTCACTCTGCTTATTTAACTTATATGCAGAGTACATCATGAGAAATGCTGGGCTGGAAGAAACACAAGCTGGAATCAAGATTGCCGGGAGAAATATCAATAACCTCAGATATGCAGATGACCCCACCCTTATAGCAGAAAGCAAAGAAGAACTAAATAGCCCTTGATGAAAGTGAAAGAGGAGGGTGAAAAAGTTGGCTTAAAACACAGCATTCAGAGAACTAAGATCATAGCATCTGGTCCCATCACTTCATGTCAAATAGATGGGGAAACAGTGGAATCAGTGACAGCCTTTATTTTGGGGGGCTCCAAAATTACTGCAGATTATGACTGCAGCCATGAAATTAAAAGACGCTAACTCCTTGGAAGGAAATGTATGACCAACCTAGACAGCATATTAAAAAGCAGAGACATTACTTTGACAACAAATGTTCATCTAGTCAAGGCTCTTGTTTTTCCAGTAGTCATGTATGGATATAAGACTTGGACTGTAAAGAAAGCTGAGCGCCGAAAAATTGATGCTTTTGAACTGTGGTGTTGGAGAAGATTCTTGAGAGTCCTTTGGACTGCAAGGAGATTCAACTAGTTCATCCTAAAGGAAATCATTCCTGAATATTCATTTGAAGGACTGATGCTAAAGCTATAACTCCAGTACTTGGGCACCTGATGCAAAGAGCTGACTCATTTGAAAAGACCCTGAAGCTGGGAAAGATTGAAGGTGGGAGGTGAAGGGGAAGACAGAGGATGAGATGGTTGGATGGTATCACTGAGTCTATGGGCATGAGTTTGAGTAAACTCTGGGAGTTGGTGATGGACAGGGATGCCTGGTGTGCTGCAGTCTATGGGGTTGCAAAGAGTTGGACATGACTGAGCAGCTGAACTGAACTGAACTGATTCAGAATCACTCTGTATTATGAACTCAACATGAAAGCACAGTTATCTTAAAAAAAATTCTTAAAAATAATGCAAAATAAGTGAGACTGTATAATTCAGTTTTTAAATTATCAATTGGGAAACTTATAAAGAGAAATTAATTTTCTAAGAGACACTCATCAATCTCTGGTTGTAGAGGGCTGGAGACCCTCATTGTCAATCCCAGGTTGTAGAGAGCTGGATGTAGCATTAGTACCCTCTTACAAAGACAAATAGATGGAAAAAGACTGGATTGATTTCAAGTCACAACTTTGTAAAAGTAAACTTTAATTTTTAGTGTAGTTTTATGCTTATAGAAAAATTAAGTGGAAGATACAAATATTTCCCATATACACCCATGTACCACACATGCATAGCCTTCCCTATTATCAGAGTCTTCCACCAGAATCATAATAAACCTGCATAAACATATTATTATAACCCAAAGACTACACTAGGACTTAGTCTTCATTTTTTAAGCTTTATAGAGGGTTTGGACAAATGTACAATGATATGAACCCAACTTTATTGTATCATATAGAGTAGTTTCACTGCTCTAAAACTGTGCTCCTTCAATTCTTCCCTGCCTACCCATGTCCCCTAGCAACCATTGATCTTTTTACTGTCTCTTGGTTTTACCTTTCTTAGAATGTTGTATACAGTTGCCCCTTGAACAGCATGAATTTGAACTGCAAGTGTCTACTTACATAGGCTTCTTTTTTTTTTTTTTTTTTTAGTAGTAGTAAATACTACAATGCCACTCTACAAAATTTATAGTTGGTTGAATCAGAGGATGTGGATCTGAGGATATGGAGGAATAACAAGGACTATCTACATACACAAATTTTTGACTGAGCAGAAGGTGGGAGCCCATAACTCCTGTGTTGTTCAAGGGCCAATTGTACTTGGAATCATACAGTATGTAGCCTTTACAGATTGTCTTCTTTCATTTATAATTGTATTTAGGTTTCCTTTATTTCCTTTTATGTCTTATTACATCATTTCTTTTTTTAACACTGAATGGCGTTTCACTGTCTCGATGTACCACAGTTTATTTATTCACCTTTGGAAGGACACGATTTGTTCCATGTTTTAGCAACTGTGAATAAAACTGCTCAAACCATCCACTTGCTGGTTTTTGTGTGGACATAACAGTTTAGCTTTTTTGGGTAAACAACAAGGAGTATGATTGCAGGATCATATGGTACATGCAATCAAAGACTCTCTTCATTTGAAAGAGCAAAGTTTGGGAGAAGTTATGGAGAAAGCTTAATAGAGAGATAAGAAGATCAGAAATGATACATGACTACCATCTTTTCTAGTATGCATGACTTTAGCCTAGTATGGCCTTGGTAATTAAATGTTAAAAAAATTACACATTGAGTGGCCATGTGCCACCCATCTGTTCTAATACAATTAAATCAAAGAAAAAGAATGTTATGCTCCTTAAAGCAATTAAATTGATGCTAATTAAGCAATATTAACTCATCTGTATTTTGAAGTACATGAACATTTTATATACCATTTCATATGGAAGTGTATTAAAATTTTCAAGCTGCTCAAATATTATATCAATTTTAAATGCCAGAGTATACGTTGTTAATAGGATTTAGGCAGACTACCCAATGAGCTTCCAATTTGGAATAAAGTGTCTGAAATCTAAATTGATATAAAGCTAAATTGAATAATGAATCAACTTCTGTGTCATTTCAAGTTCCAATTAATGAGAATGAAGGATAGTATCAATGCTAGATACTTTCTTTTTAAATATAGTAGTAAATTTTAAATACTGAAAATTAGTTCAAAATAATAATTATTTTTGAAAGTTCTCTTCAGCTTTATGAATATATATACTCCTACCTCTGCTGCTAAGTCGCTTCAGTTGTGTCCAACTTTGTGCGACCCCATAGACAGCAGCCCACCAGGCTCTGCCGTCCCTGGGATTCTCCAGGCAAGAACACTGGAGTGGGTTGCCATTTCCTTCTCCACTAGATTTTATTTTATTGATATAACTAAATATAATCTTTGATTTTTGGAAAAAAGGCAGGTTCAATGAATAAAATTTTTTTACTAATTTGAGAAAAAAAAAATGAGCTACTGATAAATTTCACTGTGAATCTTAAACTGCTCTAACTAATAGATTGTCCAAAAAGAGGAAAAAAACTACCTTTGTATTCTTACAAAACTTTTGTTTTACAAAATTATAAAGATCTTAGCTGGAAATTTTTATTATGCTATTAGCAAAGCATACAGCCAATTTTCCCATTGTACATCTTTTAAAAATGTTTATAATTTTCCTTCAATATTTTGCATTCTTATAGACTGCAACATGAGAAGTAAAGCATTAAATACGATTTTTAGTGACTTCCACAATAAACTGTGGAAAATTCTGAAAGAGATTGGAATACCAGACCACCTGACCTGCCTCTTGAGAAGCCTATATTCAGGTCAAAAGCAGCAGTTAGAACTGGATACAGAACAACACACTGGTTCTAATAGGAAAAGGAGTAAGTCAATGCTGTATATTGTCACCCTGCTTATTTAACTTATATGCAGAGTACATCATGAGAAACACTGGGCTGGAAGGAGCACAAGCTGGAATCAAGATTGCCAGGAGGAATATCAGTAACCTCAGATATGCAGGTGACACTACCCTGATGGCAGAAAGTGAAGAGGAACTAAAAAGCCTCCTGAGGAAAGTGAAAGAGAAGAGTGAAAAAGTTGGCTTAAAGCTCAACGTTCAGAAAACTAAGATCATGGCATCTGGTCCCATCACTTCATGGGAAATAGATGTGGAAACAGTGTCAGACTTAATTTTTTAGGGCTCCAAAATCACTGCAGATGGTAACTGCAGCCATGAAATTAAAAGACGCTTACTCCTTGGAAGGAAAGTTATGACCAACCTAGATAGCATATTGAAAAGCAGAGACCTCACTTTGCCAACAAAGGTCCGTCTAGTCAAGGCTATGGTTTTTCCAGGGGTGATGTGTGGATGTGAGAGTTGGACTGTGAAGAAAGCTGAGCACCAAAGAATTGATGCTTTTGAACTGTGGTGTTGGGAAAAAGACTCTTGAGAGTCCCTTGGACTGCAAGGAGATCCAACCAGTCCATTCTAAAGGAGATCAGTCCTGGGTGTTCTTTGGAAGGAATGATGCTGAAGCTGAAACTCCAGTACTTTGGCCACCTCATGTGAAGAGTTGACTCATTGGAAAAGACTCTAATGCTGGGAGGGATTGGGGGCAGGAGAAGAGGATGACAGAGGATGAGATGGCTGGATGGCATCACTGACTCAATGGATGTGAGTTTGAGTAAACTCTGGCAGTTGGTGATGGACAGGGAGCCCTGGCATGCTGCAATTCATGGGGTCACAAAGAGTTGGACACAACTGAGCGACTGAACTGAACTGAACTGAACTTAAAAAAAAGAAACAAATTGCTGATAGGTTAAAGCTATAGATTATAAGTTAAAATGCTAAACATACATGATCAATAATAAAAATAATGTAGTAAGAGTTCATCTTGAAAATAATCTTCTGAGAGTTTATTACTCCACATGTGTTCCAAAGCAACCAAAACATTTTGAATAGCTAAAGGCTGTTTAAAAACCCATGGATTGGTTTCAGAAGAAAAGACAGAACTGAGTATCTAAAATAGTACAATGCCTTCTCCTTTCAAATTATATTGTTAATTTTCCCTGAAATAGCATTACTGATATTCTATTTTTTAAAATGAGGGCACAAAATAAAGTCATTCTTTCATCATATTTTATTGAAAATGAACAGTATGTCACATTCTCTCTTAAGTAATGAAAAATTAATGGTGGACATAATAGGCCAAGGGACTTTTTCAGAAGTGGACACACTGGTGGTCTTCCAGACAAAAAGTCCAGTACTATATAAAATGTGATATGATAAGTATAGTAGTATATGCTGTTGAAAGGTGCCAGATCTGGAGGCTAAAGGCAAGTTAGAAAGATGAACTGACACCTATAACATATGAGGAAGAACCAGAGAAGTCAGGAGCAAAGAAGGTGAAGGCAGTACATTTAAGAAGATAGTCTGTATTTATGATGTAATTACAGAAAGGAAGAGAGAAGGAGGAATGGATAGAAAAAAGAAGGAAGAGAGAAACTTTAAATTGCTATGGGGCTATCTGTATGGTCTGTAAGTACCAAGAGAGATCTGAGCTATGATGTAGACAAAGCCAACCCATAAGCATATGACCTAGGAATTTGCACATGGTACCCTGTTCAAAAGAGTCCTATGTTGTTTTTATAATCTTCCTGTCAATACATTGAAAAGCCTGATAATTTATTTATTAATTATTATTTTTATTGAGTTATAATTGATGTACTGCTACTGCCGCTGCTAAGTCACTTCAGTCATGTCCGACTCTGTGCGACCCCATAAACAGCAGCCCACCAGGCTCTCCCGTCCCTGGGATTCTCCAGGCAAGAACACTGCACAACACCACACAAATTACAGGTGTACAACACAGTGACTTATAATCCTCAAAGGTTATACTCCATTTACAGTCATCATAAAATGCTGGGTATATTCCCTGCACTGCATAATACATCCTGCAGCTTACTTTACACATAATAGCTTGGTCAGTGGGGCAGGGGCGAGGGGCAGTATGGGAAGTTTTAATTTATCATGCACAAATCAGTAACTTTATTTTGAATGTAAGTTTTGTAAGTCAAGTCCACTGGGACAGCAGAGCATGCATGTGCACAGAAGAGCTATGTGCAGTATGCATGTTTACTATAGCTTGCCCTTGTCTCTATTCTCATATAGCATTTGTGATGTTCCATGAGTACAGATTTGCATTGATCACAATGTGTGAATGTACAGCAGGACTCAAGTGGATACAAGACAAGCCTGTTAAACCATCCAAGGAACAAGCAGAGATGCTGACAGTGCTAAGAAACCATGCTTTCTATTTCAACCCTAGCAAGAAGAAGGCAGTGACATTCTAAGAAAAAGAGAATAACAGAAACCTGATCATATCCTTTCTTTTCTATGTTACTGCCCTATATTATCCAACCACTATGCTGAAAATTATGATATACAGTGAAAGGGAAAGTTTGTGAAGTGATAGCTCCTTCTCTCTGGTCTTCCTTACTGAAAGTAAAAGTGTTAGTCACTCAGTTGTATCCTACTCTTTGCGACCCCTTGGATCATATCCCGCCAGGCTCCTCTGCCCATGGAATTCTCCAGGCAAGAACACTCGACTGGGATGTCATTCCCTTCTCCAGGGGATCTTCCTCACCCAGGGATCGAAACCATGTCTCCTGTATTGCAACCGGATTCTTTACTATCCGAGGATCAGTAAGTCAAAGGTAGAGAGTATTGGTAGACTGTATGATCAAGAAATGAAATGAACACTATTGTATTAGTATTGTGCAATATTGTTATACAGTTTGGATAGGAAAAAAACATGTCTATGCCTGTGCAAGCTACAAAACACAAATGTGCAGTGTTGGTGTTTCTGTATATGTGTTAAATGCATATTTGCATTTAAAATTGGCATTTCACAATTTAAAGATGAATGACCCATTAATATGTATTGCTTCAGTAGATTGAGAAAATACGAGTATCAATTACCATTAGAGGGAAGAGATGATAATGTAGCCAAGACCTTGGCATATGCCTTGTTGCTGCTGCTGCTAAGTTGCTTCAGTCATGTCCAACTCTGTGCAACCCCACAGACGGCAGCCCACTAGGCTCCCCCGTCACTGGGATTCTCCAGGCAAGAACACTGGAGTGGGTTGCCATTTCCTTCTCCAATGCGTGAAAGTGAAAAGTGAAAGTGAAGTCGCTCAGTTGTGTCTGACTCTTAGCGACCTCATGGACTGCAGCCTACCAGGCTCCTCCATCAACGGGATTTTCCAAGCAAGAGTACTGGAGTGGGGTGCCATCGAAATTGACATTTGATACTGATATTTTACAGTATATGGTATTCAGAAAGATTCATTATTGATATATTTGATAATTAAAGAATTTGAAAAAAAAAACTAAGTATTTTTTCCTTCAGTTCAGTTCAGTTCAGTTCAGTCACTCAGTCATGTCCGACTCTTTGTGACCCCATGAATCGCAGCACGCCAGGCCTCCCTGTCCATCACAAACTCCCGGAGTTCACTCAGACTCAAGTCCATTGAGTCAGTGATGCCATCCAGCCATCTCATCCTCTGGCGTCCCCTTCTCCTCCTGCCCTCAATCCCTCCCAGCAACAGAGTCTTTTCCAATGAGTCAGCTCTTCACATGAGGTGGACAAAGTACTGGAGTTTCAGCTTCAGCATCATTCCAGGCAAGAACACTGGAGTGGGTTGCCATTTCCTTCTCCAATGCGTGAAAGTGAAAAGTGAAAGTCAAGTCGTTCAGTCGTGTCCGACTCTTAGCGACCCCATGGACTGCAGCCTACCAGGCTTCTCCGTCCATGGGATTTTCTAGGCAAGAGTACTGGAGTAGGGTGCCATTGCCTTCTCTGTTTCAAACTATAAAATTATTCAAAATATTATTGTTGTTTAGTCCCTAAGTCATGTCCAGCTCTTTGATACCCCATGGATTAGACCATACCAGGGTTCCCTGTCCTTGAGTATCCCCCAGAGTCTGCTCAAACTCATGCTCATTGAGTCAATAATGCCATTCAACCATCTCATCCTCTGTTGCCCTCTTTTCTTCTTGCTCTCAAACTTTCTCAACATTAGGGTCTTCTCCAAAGAGTTGGCTCTTCACATCAGGTGTCCAGAGTACTGAAGCTTCATTTTCAGCATCAGTCTTTCCAATGGTATTCAGTGTTGATTTCCTTTAAGATTGACTGGTTGCATTGCCTTGCTGTCCAAGGGGCTCTCAAGAGTCTTATCCAGCACCACAGTTTGAAAGCATCAATTCTTCAGTGCTCAGCCTGCTTTAGGGTTCAGCTCTCACATCCGTACATGATTACTGGAAAAGCCATAGCTTTAACTACATGAACCTTTGCTTTGTCGGCAAAGTGATGTCTCTGCTTTTTAATATGCTGTCTAGGTTTGTCATAGCTTTTCTTCCAAGGAGCAACTGTCTTTTAATTTCATGCTGCTGTCTCTGTCCCCAGTGATTTGGAGCACAAGAAAACAAAATCTATCACTGTTTTCAGTTTTTCACCATCTATTTGTCATGAAATGATGGGACCAAATGCCATGATCTTTGTTTTTTGAATGTTCATTTTTAAGCCAGCTTTCTCATTTTCCTTTTCGCCCTCATCAAAAGGTTCTTTAGTTCCTCTTCACTTTCTGTCATTGAAGTGGTATCATCTGCATATCTGAGGTTGTCGATATTTTTCCTGGCAACCTTGATTCCAACTTGTGAGTCATCCAGCCAAGAATTTTGCATGATGTACTCTGCATATAAATTAAATGAGCAGGATGACAATATAAATTGACTTGACATACTCTGTTCCCAATTTTGAAGCGTTCTGTTGTTCCCAGTTCTAACTATCAATTCTTGTCCTGCCCACAGGCTTCTCAGGAGTCAGGTAAGGTGGTCTGGTATTCCCATCTCTTTAAGAATTGTTTACAGTTTGTTGTGATCCACATAGTCAAAGACTTTTGCATCATCAATGAAGTAGATTTTTTGGAATTACTTCACTTTTTCTTTGACCCAATGGATGTAGGGAATTTGATCTCTGGTTCCTGTGCCTTTTCTAAATCCAGCTTGTACATTGGGAAATTCTCAGTTCATGCACTGCTAAAGCATAGCTTAAAGGATTTTGAGCATAATCTTGCTAGCATGTGAAATGAGTGCAATTGTATGGTATTTTGAACATTCTTTGGCATTGTCCTTCTTTGGGACTGGGATGAAAACTAACCTTTTCCAGTCCTGTGACCACAGCTGAATTTTCTAATTTTTCTAAAATATTAACTGCAGCATTATGTTAGAATGCTAATTTTTCTAGCATATTAACATAAAAGAGCATCACTTTTAGGATTTGAAAAAGCTCAGTGGGAATTCCATCATTAGTTTTATCCTTAGCAATGTTTCCTATGATCCACTTGACTTCACACTCCAGGATGTCTGGATCTAGGTGAGTGACCACATTGTCAGGGTTACCTGGGTCATTAAGAACTTTTTTGTATAGTTCTTCTATGTATCCTTGCCACTTCTTAATCTCTTCTGCTTCTGTTAGATCCTTGCCATTTCTTTCCTTTATTGTGTCCATCTTTGCATCAAATATTCCCTTGATATCTCAAATTTTCTTGAAATCTCTGGTTTCTCCCATTCTATTGTTTTCCTATAATTCTCTTCACTATTTGCTTAAGAAAGCTTTCTCATCTACCCTTGCTTTACTCTGGTATTCTGCATCCAGTTAGGTATGTTTTTCCCTTTCTCCTTTGCCTTATGCTCCTCTTCTTTTATGAGCTATTGGAAGGCCTCCTCAGACAACCACTTTGTCTCCTTGCATTTTTTTTTTTTTTCCTTGAGGATGGTTTTGGTCACTGCCTGCTGTACAATGTTATGAACCCTCTGTCCATAGTTCTTCAGGCACTCCATCAGATCTAATCTCTTAAATCCATTCATCACCTCCACTGTATAATAATAAGGGATTTAGGTCATACCTGAATGGTTTAAAGTTTTTCCTACTTTCTTAAACTTTTGCCTGAATTTTGCAATAAGGAGCTGATGATTTGAGTCATAATCAGTTCCAGGTCTTGTTTTTGCTGACTGTATAGAGCGTCTCCTTCTTCAGCTGCAAAGAATATAATCAATCTGATTTCAGTATTGACCATCTGGTGATTTCCATGTGTAGACTTGTCCCTTGTGTTGTTGGAAGAAGATGTTTGCTACAACCAGTGCATTCTCTTGTCAAAACTCTGTTAGCTTTTGCTATGCTTTATTTTGTAATCAAATCCAAACTTGCCTGTCACTACAGGTTTCTCGTTACTGCCTACTTTTCAATTCCAATTCCCTATTAAGAAAAAAAAAGGGGAGCATTTGTGTGTGTGTGTGTGTTAGTTTTGGAAGGTCTTGTAGTTCTGCATAGAACCATTCAACTTCAGCTTCTTCGACATTAATGGTTGGACCATAGACTTAGATTACTGTGATGCTGAATGGTTTGCCTTGGAAAGGAACTGAGACCATTCTGTCATTTTTGAGATTGCACCCAAGTTCTGCATTTCAGACTCTTTTGTTGACTATGAGGGCTACTCCATTTCTTCTTATGGATTATTGCCCACAGTAGTAGAGATAATGGTAATCTGAATTAAATTTGTCCATTCTCATCCATTTTAGTTCACTGATTCCTAAAATGCCAATATTCTCTCTTGCCATCTCCTGCTTGACTACATCCAATTGACCTTGGTTTATGAACCTAGCATTCTACTTTCCTGTGCAATATTGTTCTTTATAGCATCAGACCTTACTTTCACCATCAGACATATTCACAACTGAATGAGGTTTTTTCTTTGGCCCAGACTCTTCATTCTTTCCGGAGCTCTTTCTCAGCTTTTCATCAGTATCATATTGGACATGTATCAGTACAAAGTATATTGGTTTATAGAAAATGCCCTATGACAATGAATTCAGTTCAGTTCAGTTCAGTTGCTCAGTCGTGTCCGACTCTTTGCGACCCCATGAACTGCAGCACGCCAGGCCTCCCTATCCATCACCAACTCCTGGAGTCCACTCAAAGCCATGTCCATTGAGTCAGTGATGCCATCCAACCATCTCATCCTCTGTCATCCCCTTCTCCTGCCCTCAATTTTTCTGAGCATCAGGGTCTTTTCAAATGAGTCAGCTCCTCACATCAGGTGGCCAAAGTACTGGAGTTTCAACTTCAACATCAGTCCTACCAATGAACACCCAGGACTGATCTCCTTTAGGATGAACTGGTTGGATCTTCTTGCAGTCCAAGGGGCTCTCAAGAGTCTTCTCCAATACCACAGTTTAAAAGCATCAGTTCTTTGGCACTCAGCTTTCTTTAGTGTCCAACTCTCACATCCATACATGACCACTGGAAAAACCATATCCTTGACTAGACGGACCTTTGTAATGTAATGTAAAGTAATGTAATGTAAATGTAACGTCTCTGCTTTTTAATATGTTGTAATGTAAATGTAAAGTAATGTAATGTAATGTAAAGTAATGTCTCTGCTTTTTAATATGTTGTCTAAGTTGGTCATAACTTTCCTTCCAAGGAGTAAATGTCTTTTAATTTCATGGCTTCAATCACCATCTGCAGTGATTTTGGAGGCCAGAAAAATAAAGTCAGCCACTGTTTCCACTGTTTCCCCATCTATTTGCCATGAGGTGATGGGACCGAATGTCATGATCTTTGTTTTCAGAATGTTGAGCTTTAATCCAACTTTTCCACTCTCCTCTTTCACTTTCATCAAGAGGCTCTTTAGTTCTTCTCCACTTTATGCCATAAGGGTTACTTAAGACATATTCAGAGCAAAGGTGATGCATGGTTTATTACCATGTCAATGAACAACCAGTGTAATGATGATCAGTTATGAATATAATACACTGGATTGCTTAAAAATAAAAGGGCTAATATATTCAAGAAAAGAGATGATGAGATTGAGCATTTCTCTAAAGACCTAGAATTAATCATGGAACAAATCTAATTGAAATTCCTCAAAGAAAAATATACAGTACTGGATTAAATAATTCAATACATATGTTTATCAGCCAATTGGACATTGCTGAGAAAAGTTTTAGTGAACTGAGAACTTATGTTGTAAGATATATATAAACAGAAAAGTGAGGAAAAATACAGATGAAAACAAAAGAGCATAAGCAAAGTGTTATATATATATATATATATTCATATATGTAATAAGGTTTCACTTTTACACATGCAATTACATACATGCCACTTTTATATATAAAGGTGTATATGTATGGATTTAAAATTGGAGTCCTAAAAGGAGAAAGGGGAAAGAACTGGACAGAACCATATTTGCAAAGAAAGAGGTTACAATTTTCTTGAAGTTGATGACACATCAAGTATGATAAGTCTCAAGTAAGATAAGCTCTAAGAAACTACAAGGCACATCACAGAAAAGGGAAAAAAGCATAGACAAGGAAAATCTGAACACAATTATTGGACAAAGCAAATTTGACTTAGTTGTACTTAGATAGACCTGCCTGGAGCCTGCTATACAGAGTGAAGTAGCTCAGAAAGAGAAAAACAAATGTCATATATTTACATATGTATATATAATCTGTGTTCAGTGGGTAAAGAATCCACCTGAAAGGCAGGAGATGCAGGTTCAATCTTTGGGTCAGGAAGATCCCCTGGAGGAGGGTATGGCAATTCACTCCAGTTTTCTTGCCTGGAGAATCCCATTGACAGAGGAACCTCTGAAAGCTAAACACTTATGGGCTATATTCCATAGGATTGCAAAGAATCAGATATGACTGAAGTAACTGAGTACGCATGTGTCCATATAGAATCTAGAAATATGGTACCGTTAAACCTATCTGCAAGGTAATAATAGAAATGCAGACATAGAGAATGGACTTGTGGACACAGTGTGGGAAGGAGAGGGTGGACGAATTGAGTGAGGAGCATTGAAATACATATATATATATATATATATATATATATATATCATATATAAAGTACATAGCTAGTGCGAAGTTGCTATATAACAAAGGGGGCTCAGCCTGCTTGTCTGTGAGGTCCTAGAGGGGTGGGATGTGGAGGGGTGAAAGGAAGCTCAAGAGGGAGGGGATACATGTATACTTTTGGCCAATTCATGTTGTTGTATGAAAGAAATCAATACAACATTTTAAAGCAATTATCCTCAAAAAAAATTTTTTAAGACCTTATTTTCAATAGTGCAACCAAAGGATGACAATCAACTTTTCAAATGAAATCAGCAAAGATCAGTGATTCACTGTGCTAGAAGTCAAATATATAATAACCAAATGTTTATTTATGCAAATAATACTATATTGATTCTGTGAAGACTAAGGATAAAGAAGGTATAATTTACTGATATGAAGAATGATATAGACAAAAATTATAAATTTTAATGATATTATTATTAAACATCTCAATTAATAAAAATAAAATGAAGACTCTTAATTGTCTTATATTTCATTAGAAAAAATCTACAACTGAAAATCTTTCCATAAGGAAAACTTGAGATCAAATGTGGTTAGCTGGTGAATGGATCTTCCCATTCAGATAAGGAAGAAATAACACTGTTACATGTATTTTGTTTTATTTTCTTTGTTCTTTAATTTATTTAAAATTTTTATTTTAAATTGTAACATGGTTGACTTACAATGCTGTATTAGTTTCCAATGTACAGCAAAGTGATTCAGGTATACATAAACATATATCTACTCATTTACAGACTATGTTCCTATGTAAGTTATGACAGAATATGGAGTAGAGTTCCTTGTGCTTTACAGTAAATATTTGTTGATTATTTATTTATAGTAGTGTATACATGTCAATCCTAAACTCTGAATTTATTCCCCTTGCATTTCCTTTTTCGTAACCATAAGTGTGTTTCTAAGTCTGTGAGTCTGTTTTATAAATAAGTTCATTTGTGTTATTTTTTTAGATTCTATATATAAGTGATATCTTTGATATTTGCCTTTGTATGACTTCATTTAAGATAATAATCTCTAGGTCCATGTATGTTGCTGCGAATAATGTTATTACATTCTTTTTATGGTTTAGTAATATTCCATTTATATACGCCTCACATTTTTATGCATTCATCTACAGATGGACATTTAGGTTGCTTCTGTTGCTAAGCTATTGTAAATAGCCTGGGGGTGTGTGTATGTTTTAGAATTATGGTTTTATACAAATATATGCCCAGGAGTAGAATTGCTGGATCATATCATAGCTGTTTTTAGTTTTTTAAGGAAACTCCATTCTGTTCTCCATAGTGGACACTATAAATCTCTTAAAGGAAAACATAGAATACTCTCTGTATAATAACAGTAATACTTTTATGATCCATCTTTTAGAGTAATGCAAATAAAAAAATGGGACCTAATTAAATGCAAAAGCTTTTGCACAGCAAAGGATATGATAAACAAAATGAAAAGACAACCCTTAGAATGGTAGAAAATACATGCAAATGAGGAGATCAACAAGGGGTTAATCTCCAAACTATGCAAGTAGCTCAAACAGTTTAATATGAAAAAAAGCAAACAATCAAATCAAAAATGGGGAGGAGATTAAACAGACATTTTTCCTAAGAAGATATACAGATGACTAAAAAGCAAATGAAAATATGCCCAACATCACAAATTAATAAAGAAATGCAAATCAAAACAACAATAAGGTGTCACTTCACACCAAACAGAATGGCCATTGTCAAAACTTCTGCAAATAATAAATACTAGAGAGGGATTCATATGAATCCCTCTAAACTGTTGGTAGGAATATAGATCTATCTTACATATATTTTCCAGAGAATGAAAAAAGGAGAAATATTCTCCAATTTACTCTATAACTAAAATGCTATCAAAAGATTACAAGGACTCTACAAGAAAAAAAAAATACAGACATCTCACTCATCAACATAGATGAAAAATATGCAAAAAAGTTTAAAAAATATTTTAAAAACACACATAAGAATAAAATTAGATATAACTGAAAAATGTGAATGATTTAACATATAAGCTTCCAATGTAATTCTTCAAATTCTCATAAAAGGAAAATAAATGTGTACTTCAGTAGATGAAAACAAAGCAGAATTTATGTAATATAACATTCATTCCTGAAAAAAAAAAAAAAAAAAAAAACCTCTTAGCAAGCTAGGAAAGAAGGAATATTACTTAAGCAAAAAGTTATGTAATTCTAACAACCAAATTCTTTACAGCTAAGGGTACACTTATTACTGAAGAGTCTGAGATTTCCCTGCAAATTGGAATGAGGCAAAATTCATATCATTCCATCTATTATATTTTATTAGAGATTCTAAAAAATAAGCAATACTGAAAGAAAAACATGTATAAGATTTGTATACAGAAAATAAAATGTATTTCATTTTATTCTGAAGAAAATGTAGAAATATCTCCAGAAAGTCTATGAAAATCAAACTAGGAAAGTTGCTAGATTCCAAGATCAGTATATATACACATATTTTACATATTCCACTATGTTTATTTCTTGCTATGTAATAATTCTGATGCAATTGAAAATGGTACCACATTTATAATTTTGTGTCCTAATTGTTGCTAGTTAAGCCTCACATATAATTTCAGTTTAGTTCAGTTTAGTTCAGTCTCTCAGTCGTGTCCGACTCTTTGTGACCCCATGGACTGCAGCACACGAGGCCTCCCTGTCCATCACCAACTCCCGGAATTTACTCAAAATCATTTCCCTCCAGTCGGTGATGGCATCCAACCATCTCATCCTCTGTCATCCACTTTTCCTCCTGCCTTCAATTTTTCCCAGCATCAGGGTCTTTTCAAATGAGTCAGTTCTTTGCATCAGGTTGCCAAAGTGTTGGAATTTCAGCTTCAGCATCAGTCCTTCCAATGAATATTCAGGACTGATTTCCTTTAGGATGGACTGGTTGGATCCCCTTGCAGTCCAAGGGACTTTTAAGAGTCCTCTCCAACTCCGCAGTTCAAAATCAATTCTTCGGCACTCAGCTTTCCATAAGGAAAACTTGAGATCAAATGTGGTTAGCTGGTGAATGGATCTTCCCATTCAGATAAGGAAGAAATAACACTGTTACATATATTTTGTTTTATTTTCTTTGTTCTTTAATTTATTTAAAATTTTTATTTTAAATTGTAACATGGTTGACTTACAATGCTGTATTAGTTTCCAATGTATAGCAAAGTGATTCAGGTATACATAAACATATATCTACTCATTTACAGACTATGTTCCTATGTAAGTTATGACAGAATATGGAGTAGAGTTCCTTGTGCTTTACAGTAAGTATTTGTTGATTATTTATTTATATAGTAGTCCAACTCTCACATCCATACATGATTACTGGCAAAACCATAACTTTGACTAGATGGACCTTTGTTGGCAAAGTAATGTCTCTACTTTTTAGTATGCCGTCTAGATTGGTCATAACTTTTCTTCCAAGGAGTTCAGTTCAGTTCAATTCAGTTGCTCAGTCATGTCCGACTCTGTGACTTCATGAACCACAGGACACCAGGCCTCCCTGTCCATCACCAATTCCCAGAGTCCACCCTAACCCATGTCCATTGTGTAGTGATGCCATCCAACCATCTCATCCTCTGTTGTCGCCTTCTCCTCCTGTCCTCAATCTTTCCCAGCATCAGGGTCTTTTCAAATGAATCAGCTCTCTGCATCAGGTGGCTCAGGTATTGGAGTTTCAGCTTCAGCATCGGTCCCTCCAATGAACACCCAGGAGCGTCCTTTAATTTCATGGCTGCAGTCACCATCTTCAGCAATTTTGGAGCTCGAAAATATACATAAAAGTATTTCTGGTTTATGTGTTATACGTGTGATATACATAACAGCAACAAATAATTAGAGTACAAAATTATAAAGGTGATACCATTTTCAATGCCATCAATATTATTACATAGCAAGGAATAATGGTAGTGGAATGTATTAATAAAATACCTCAACACTAACATATAAAGGTAAAATAACAGAGACCAGAAATAAGCTTGCACATACACTCCCACTTAATTTAAGACAACGGTGATAGAATATAGACTTCCTAATAGTGTTGGGTCAATTGGATCTCCATAGGGGGAAAAAAGAATTCTGTCTTCAGATCTTTTATACTGTAAATAAAAATTAATTATTTAAACATATATGTGTGCGGTGTGATTAGTTGCTTAGTCATGTCCAAATCATTGTGACTCCATATACTGTAGCCCACAAGGCTCTTCTGTCCATGGAGATTCTCCAGGAAAGAATAGTGGAATGGGTTGCCATGCCCTCCTCCATGGGATCTTCTCAACCCACGGATCAAACCCAGGTCTCCTGCCTTGCAGGCTTTACCATCTTTACCATCTGAGCAATAATAGGCTTAAATTTGAAAAGTGAGACAATCAGGTTTATTGAAGATGACAAAGAGTAATATATTTTTGAGCTGAGAAAGGCAAATGATTTTAAAAAATGGTTTGCAAAGGCACTATTCTAAATAATTAATAATTGTAGAAGAAATAAGAAAAATAGAAAATTCCCTTTTTGACAGTAATACATTTTTTTCAGACAAGATCCAATAATGGATGCTAAAATGATGAAAGAACATCATGTTTGCATCATGAAGTATTTTCTTGAAGTATTTTCTTCAAAATTGCTATTAAGTATAAAAGGAAAAGTAGTAACTTTACTGTGAAGAGAACCAGCAAAACCCCCCTAAACAATTTCTGTTTTTCCTTTTCTTTCTTTTTTTGGCACTTTTGAAGACTACTAATAAATTACATTGTATGCTGCTACTGCTGCCGCTAAGTCGCTTCAGTCCTGTCCGACTCTGTGTGACCCCAGAGATGGCAGCCCACCAGGCTCCCCTGTCCCTGGGATGCTCCAGACAAGAACACTGGAGTGGGTTGCCACTGCCTTCTCCAATGTATGAAAGTGAAAAGTGAAACTGAAGTCGCTCAGTCGTGTCCAACTCCTAGAGACCCCATGGACTGCAGCCTACCAGGCTCCTCCATCCACTGGATTTTCCAGGCAAGAGTACTGGAGTGGGCTGCCATTGCCTTCTCCATTACATTGTATAAGGCACCTTAATTTAGGTTCACTTGATGTTTTCTCATAATGAAATTGTGGAACATGCTTTTCTTAAGAATATCACACAAGAATGTTTCCCATTCAGTGAGGCATATTAGGGTGTACCTAATAGGTCTTATTGTTGATGTTAATCTGTATCACTTTAATTCAAGTGGTTCCTGATGGCTTTCTTCACTGTAAAAATTCTTCATTTTAAAAACCTAAACAAAAAAAATGGTATTTAGATTGCATTAAAATGAATATAGCATTGAATATGAAATGGCAAGACAGAATGAGAGAATATATACATATATATATATTGTGTCCAATTGTGTCCAACTCTTTGTGACTGAATGAATCACAGCACACCAGGCCTCCCTATCCATCACCAACTCCCAGAGTTCACCCAAACTCATGTCCATTGAGTCGGTGATGCCATCCAGCCATCTCATCCTCTGTCCTCCCCTTCTCCCCCTGCCCCCAATCCCTCCCAGGATCAGGGTCTTTTCCAATGAGTCAACTCTTCTCATGAGGTGGCCAAAGTATTGGAGTTTCAGCTTCAGCATCAGTAATTCCAATAAACACCCAGGACTGATCTCCTTTAGGATGGACTGCTTGGATCTCCTTGCAGTCCAAGGGACTCTCAAGAGTCTTCTCCAACACCACAGTTCAAAAGCATCAATTCTTGAGTGCTCAGCTTTCTCCACAATCCAACTCTCACTTCCATACATGACCACTGAAAAAACCATGGCCTTGACTAGACGGAGGTTTTTTGGCAAAGTAATGTCTCTGTTTTTGAATATGCTATTTAGGTTGGTCATAACTTTCCTTCCAAGGAGTAAGCGTCTTTTCATTTCATGACTGCAAACACCATCTGCAGTGATTTTGGAGCCCCGAAAAATAAAGTCTGCCACTGTTTCCACTGTTTCCCCATCTATTTCCCATGAAGTGATGGAACCAGATGCCATGATCTTTGTTTTCTTAGTGTTGAGCTTTAAGCCAACTTTTTCATTCTCCTCTTTCACTTTCATCAAGAGGCTTTTTAGTTCCTCTTCACTTTCTGCCATAAAGGTGGTGTCATCTGCATATCTGAGGTGATTGATATTTCTCCCAGCAATCTTGATTTCAGCTTGTGCTTCTTCAAGCTCAGCGTTTCTCATGATGTACTCTGCATAGAAGTTAAATAAGCAGGGTGACAATATACAGCCCTGACATACTCCTTTTCCTATTTGGAACCAGTCTGTTGTTCCATGTCCAGTTCTAACTGTTGCTTCCTAACCTGCATATAGGTTTCTCAAGAGGCAGGTCAGGTGGTCTGGTATTCCCATCTCTTTCAGAATTTTCCAGTTTCTTGTGATCCACACAGTCAAAGGCTTTGGCATAGTCAATAAAGCAGAAATAGATGTTTTTCTGGAATCTTTTGCTTTTTCGATGATCCAATGGGTGTTGGCAATTTGATCTCTGGTTCCTCTGCCTTTTCTAAAACCAGCTTGAACGTCTGGAAGTTCATGGTTCACATATTGCTGAAGCCTGGCTTGGAGAATTTTTAGCATTAAATATTTATTTAATAATGGGTTCATGGTATTGTTATAGTAAAAACTTCAATAAAAAATAAAAATGCAGTCCAATGGAAAATATGCAAAAAATTTTAATATTCACTTAATTACTTCAATAGCCATTGGTACTCAAATGGCCAATTGTTGTTTTTGTTCAGTAGCTCACTCATGTCCAACTCTTGGTGACCCAATGGATTGTAGCATGCCAGGCTTCCTTGTCCTTCACTATGTTCCAGAGTTTGCTCAAATTCATATCCATTGAGTTGATGATGCCATCCAATCATCTCATCCTCTGTTGTCCTCTTCTTCTCTTGCCTTCAATCCTTCCCAGCATTAGAGTCTTTTCCAATGAGTTGGCTCTTTGCATCAGTTGGCCAAAGTATTGGAGATTCAGCTTCAGCATTTGTCCTTCCAATGAGTATTCAGGGTTGATTTCCTTCAGTATTGACTGGTATTCCTGTCCAAGGGACTCTCAAGACATGTGTACAACAAATCACTCAGAATCATATAATCACAAGGATATGTAAATTAAAGCCACCAAGTGTGTGCATGTGCTCTATTATGTTCAACACTTTGTGACCCAATGGACTGTAGCTCCTATGTCCATGGAATTTTCCAGGAAAGAATACTGAAGTGGGTTGCCATTTCTTCCTCCAGGGATCTTCTCAACCCAGTGATTGAATCCATGGTCTCTTGTGTCTCCTGCAGCCCAATAAAGCACTATATACTCAATATAATGTCTATGCTTAAAAAAAAAAAAAAAGCTGATAATACGAAATACTGGCAAGGAAATGAATTAAATGATATATGAACTGTTAGTGGCAATATAAGCTGATTATTTGTTGTTTTATTGTTCAGTTGCTCATTCATGTCTGACTTTTTGTGACCTCATGGACTGCAGCATGCCAGGCTTTCCTGTCCTTCACTCTGCTCCTCAGTTTGCTCAAATTCATGTCCATTGAGTCAGTGATGCCATCCAACAATCACAATCTATGTCACCAACTTCTCCTGCCTTTACTCTTTCCCTGCATCAGGGTTTTTTCCAATGAGTCAGCTCTACACATCAGGTGGCCAAAGTGTTGGAACTTTAGCTTCAACATAAGTCCTTCCAATGAATATTTAGTGTTGATTTCCTTTAGGATTGACTGATTTGATGTCCTTGCTATCCAAGGGACCCTGAAAAGTCTTCTCCAGCACCACAGTTCAAAAACATCAATTCTTAGGAACTCTGTCTTCGTTATGGTCCAACTCACATCCATACATGACTACTGGAAAAACCATAGCTGACTATATGGGCCTTTGTTGGCAGAGTGATGTCTCTGCTTTTTAATATGCTGCCTAGTTTTGCCATAGCTTTTCTTTGAAGGAACAAACTTCTTTTAAATTCATGGCTCCAGTCATGGTCTGCAGTGATTTTGGAGCCCAAGAAAATAGTCAGTCACTGTTCCCATTCTTTCCCCATTTATTTGTGTGAAGTGATGGACCAAATGCCATGATCTTCATTTTTTGAATGAAAATTCAAAGTGAGATTGATTTGATCACTTGTTAAAAATTCCTTTGGCATTTTCTCTTAAAGCCTAGTATTCTCTGGACTTAATGGTCAGGCAACTGTATTTTTAAACAAACAAAATGTATGTTAACAATAAAATGGAAAAACACATTTTGTATACATGTATTTGTTTTAAAATGGATCTCCATGCATGGAGAGCAAAGAGAGAAGGAAGAAAGGGGCAAACTGCTTTATATTGATGGGAGGCAGATTTAACAAGAAAGGGTATTTACATACAAGCTTTGTTTTGGATGACCACAAGAAAAATAAGTCTCCATACTTTCCTGTCAGAATCTTTAAAGTCTGCATAGAAACCTTGTCTGGATTTAGTTATGTTTTCAGTTCACATGGTCTCAACAACACCTTACTGTTTCAAGGCTATGTCCTTGAAACAATTTCTAGTGTACGAATGGAGATTTAACATGCATTCCAAGGACAAAGGAAGGGGGTGAAGGTTCTCTCATTCCTCAGATCCAGCCCATGGATCAATCTTTTGTCACATTAATGATCTTCTTCAAAAGTATATATGTCTGAATGTTGAGTATATAACAAAATACACTTGGCAATGGCACAATTATTGCTATAGGCAACAGAAATATAGCTGCATCTCATAAACATAATCTTGAACCAAAAGATCTAAACACATAGCAATTTCACTTAGTAAATACACAAATAAGCAAAATTATTCTATGGAGGCAGGGCTATGAAAAATAGTTACTTTATGTGAAGAAGCTGGCACTAGTGGTAAAGTACCCACCTGCCAGTGCAGGAGAGGTAAGAAATGTGGGTTCAATCCCTGGGTTAGGAAGATCTCGTGGAGGAGGATATGGCAACCCACTCCAGTATTCTTGCCTGGATAATCCCTTGGACAGAGGAGCCCAGCATCCTATGGTCCATAGGGTCGCAAAGAGTCAGACATGACCAAAGCTTTATATAGCACTAGCAATAGCACTTGGCCAAGAAATGTGTAGTCACAAGAGTCATAACAAGGTCACAGTGGTTGTAGTGAATGTTGTAGCATTTTCTTTCTTCATCCTGGGGGGGTAACAGTGATAAAAATGTATACACTTGGTGAAAATTCAACACACTTATATGAAGGATATTCACAGAAATTGTATGAAAGTGTCATGTTTAAATATCATAAAAACACAAGATATTTTTATTTTCTATACAAACTTTTAGTCTGTAATTACTGAAATCATGTTTATAAAATACATTAAATATTAATATAAACACTTACCCATTAGGGAAATGATCTTCATGCATAATCCAATTGTATATTCCAAAAGGGGAAAAATGACTGAAAAGACATATTTCAAACTCGAATGTATTCTTTGCAACTAATATATATTTCTTTGAATTAATGGACTATTTTAATGGAGTAAAAACCAATTGTGTTTAATCAACTCCTTATTTGATCAGCAAAATTGAATATCTTGTGGAAATAAAACAAAAATCATTTTTTTAATTAACTATGTATTTCTAAAGTTGTTCATATCATAGGGTGGTTTTCTGATTTTGTTTTGTTCTCATTTTGTTTGCTTGTTTGTTTTAGTAAAATTTGAATATATTTCTTTTTCTTTATTGGCCTGCCTTCTTAAAGAAAAAAAGTAAAACAACGTGTATACTGGTCTTCATTGATGGCTCAGACAGTAAAAAATCAGTCTGCAACGTGGGAGACTTGGATTCAATTCTTGAGTCAGAAAGATCCCCTTGAGAATTGCTACCCACTCCAGTATTCTTGCATGGAAAATCTCATGGAGAGAGGAACCTGGTGAGCTGCAGTACATAGGGTTGCAAAGAGTTGGGCACAATGGAGAGATACTGCTTTTTTAAGGGTTTCACTTGCTCCACTTCACTGAACTGAAGTTTTCATGATTTTCATTCATGTGTTTATTGATTCAGGCTTCACTGGTAACTCAGTTTTTAAAGAATCTGTCTGCAGTGCAGGAGACCCTAGTTCAATTCCTGTGTTAGGAAGATCCCTTAGAGAAGGGATAGGCTACCCACTCCAGTATTCTTGAGCTTCTCTGGTGGCTCAGATGGTAAAGAATCCACCTGCAATGTGGAAGACTTGGGTTCAAACCCTGGATTGGGAATGTCCCCTGGAGATGGGCACAGCAACCTACTCCAGTATTCTTTCCCAGAGAATTGCCATGGACAGAGGAGCCTGGCGGGCTAAGTCCATGGGTTGCAAAGAGTCAGATACATATATTATATATTTTTTTCAGTTTTAAAATTTTGATTTGGCATGTATTTATTTGTTCCTTTACTGAGATTTTCTGTATTTTAATTTTTTAAGAAGTATTTATAATTCCATTCTAGATAATTTTTTATAGATTCTTTAAAACTGTTGACCGTTCATTCTAACATGTATTATTATACCTCTTTTGTTGTCTCTTAATTTCCTTGTATAATTCAACCTGAGGTGTTTTTTTTGGGGGGCGGGGTCTGATTTGACACATAATTTGGGTCTATATCTTAGATACATTTATAACTATATTTTGAAACTTTGATTCCTATTTGAATTTTCTAATTTAGAAGATAGTTAGCCTATTTAAGGTCAAACTGCATTTCCTAGCCAAGTTTTGCAAACTGTAGTTCAATTGTCAGTTTAGGTATACAAAACATTTGTAGTGCTACTCTAGTCTACCCTGTTTGTATATTATCACGAACAAAGATTCCCCCCACCACCACACACACACACAGTCTCTAAAGTAGCAAGTAGATGGTGGAAGTGATCTCTGCTCTTGTTTGTGCAAAGTGAGGATGGTTGTTTGGGATTCATCAGGCAGTCTTCATGGCCATTGTGAAATGAGGGGTATTAGGAATATCACTTCATTATTACATGGCAAAGATGAAAGACAAATCTCCACCAACAGCCTCTGCCAAAGAAGAGTGCCACCTCTTTATTACAGGGAGAAAATGAAAAACAGGATTCTGTTCATAGTATTTGTAGCCAAAGTGTTCAGTGGGGCAGGGGGGAGATAGGTCAATCATCTTTGAATTATTAACCATGGTCACAGTGGCCCAGTTGACTGGTACATTGAAGAATAAACAGAATAAATAATAATAGTAAATGGAATATATTTATAATATATGTATTTATATTTATAATACTATAATATATAACAATATATTATGATACATAAAATAATATATATTTATAATAAATAAGGGTCTTCCCTGAGAGCTCAGTTGGTAAAGAATTGGCCTACAGTGCAGGAGACCCTGGTTTGATTCCTGGCTTAGAAAGATCCACTGGAGAAGGGATAGGCTACCCACTCCGGTATTCTTGGGCTTCCCTTGTGGCTTAGCTGGTAAAGAATCTGCCTGCAATGAAGGAGATCTGGGTTGGGAAGATCACCTGGAGAAGGGAAAGGCTACCCATTCCAGTATTATGGCCTAGAGAGTTCTGCAGACTATATAGTCCACAAGGTCTCAAAGAGTTGGACACGACTGAGCGACTTTCACTTTCACTTTCATAATAAATAAATAAAATCCTTCAGTGACTCTGTATATTTAAGAGCTAGGTAGTGGGTGGGGAGGAATTTAATTTGCCCCACTGTCTACATGAAGAGATCAGAAGACCAAACAAGACACATGTCATGATAGCTAGAACTTTATGAGCTAAGACTATAAGAAGACCACAAAACTAAAAGATAGACTATTTTCTTGAACACACACACACTAAGCAGTGAGTGACAAAACTTTTTAATTTTAGAATTCTCTATTTTCCAAAAAGCAATTATCAGTAATTGTGTTTCCCCTATCAATCTTTTTCCCTTGCTTACTCCAGTTTCCTGTATGGTACAGGGTACATATCTTAATAGATATGTACATATGTACATATGTACAGGGTACATATCTTAATAGATACATATTTATTTGTTATTCATGGACTGTTTTAAAGAACATAGACCACAAAACACTATCAGCCTCCTTCATTTTACAGGCAGCTCTGTAGAAAATGGACCATCACTAGTAGAGGAAAGAAACTTTGGACTGACTTTATTTGTGATAAATGCCAACTGTGAAGAATCATATTTCTTAGTTACTTAGAAATATATACTTTTGTCCATGTTTGTAAAGTAATAAAATATTTTTAATTATCTGTCAAAGAAAAATTATATTAAAACAATCTATCTTTGATTTCCTTTTAATTGGGTAAAGGAGAAATGAAAATCTCTGTAAAAAGTGTGGAAAGGAAGAGGACTTCTGAAATTTCTAAATATTTTAGACTATTTATTCAAGATAAAACAATAAGAATAAATATAGAGATTGATTTAATCATCAAACAAATGATATTTCAGTAATTCCAAACCATATATGCAATGTCCAAGAATGCAAAAATTTTAATACTACCTATTTTCCATTCAGGTTGTTTAAGTTTGGATCACATTATCTTCTTGATGTTTATGGAAACAAAACTAATGCAATTGTAGTATAATAGTCTGCATGTTTTCTTTGTAAAAATGTGTGTTTCCCATCCTCTCTGCAAAGAAAAAATAACCAAATATTTTCAAAAGTCGGGAATTAAAATCATAGAAATTTTCTGTCATACTTCCTGCTTGTTTCAAGTTACTTTAGTTGTATTTGCTTCCTTTTACCACTTCATACAAAAATTTCAATCAGATTTCTTGAAGTATATTTAACAAAGGAACAGCAAACAAAAGATTTCTGATACTTCCAGAATAATATTTAAGATATCAAAATGACATTTAAAAATGTTTAGAAAATGCAAGCCTGAGTGTGTGTCTATAAATTTATGTATGTGTCATAGCTCAGTTGTATCTGACTCTATGTGACCCCATGGACTGTAGCCTACGAGGCTCCTCCGTCCATGGGATTTTCCAGGCAAGAGTACTGGAGTGGTTGCCATTTCCTTCTCCTGGTGATCTTCCCGACCCAGGGATCGAACTCTGGTCTTTTGCATTGCAGGCAGACGCTTTACCCTCTAAGCCACCAGGATCCTTGAATTTTTTAAAGCTACTCAATTTTGAATATTTTTATCTGCAAATTGTCAATGACTTGACAAAAGGTTAAATAAATAGCACACAAGATTCACTAATAATTCAGAAACATGATTAATTCAGTAACGGTAGAGTTGTCTACTTTTAAATAAAACACTGCTATATTTCATCTAATTCAAGAAACTAAAAAGATAGAGATCAAAACAGAAACCAGAAAATCTGGTTTTCTAGTGTCTGCTTATCTATTTAAATAAATATAGATTATCATTAATTTAAAATTTTTAACAGTTATTAAAATACCAACACTGCGTAGGACAAAAAGGATGGTGCAATATAATTCAACATAATCTACCTAAATAATGGAAACATTGTGATTATTTACTAAGGTGTCAGTAGAATGATAAATCCTTTGAGACCTATATCCCTCTCCTCACCATGTATTCTGGATATAATGATTATTGGCTCTTCCTAAAAGAGTATCCACTAAAAATTTTCATATCTGTAATATTATAAGTAGTGCTGCACTAACAGCCATGGTAATTAACTCCTAGGTTATACTGATATTTGGTATAATGAAAACTACACATTTACTGTGATAAAATGCTTATAAGCATTAACCATTATTATTGTTATGATTTCCTGTGACTTAACACTAGAGGATAAAACACTTAAACCTCTTCCTAATCTGAACAAATAATCTATACATCTTTTCCAGAATTTTATCTTATTAACTATCATGAATGCTTATTCAATTACCATAGCAGAAGCCTGATGAAAATTCCTACTTTTTATTTATTTTGAAATTTGTGCTTCTCTTTGGAAGATAATTGGCTAGATTTCTGCTTGTATTTTACATCAGGAGCCAATAAAATGCAAGGGTTAATAGCACTAACTGCTGCTGCTGCTAAGTCACTTCAGTCGTGTCCGACTCTGTGCGACCCCAGAGACGGCAGCCCACGAGGTCTCCCCCGATCCCCCATCCCGCCACCGTCCCTGGGATTCTCCAGGCAAGAACACTGGAGTGGGTTGCCATTTCCTCCTCCAATGCATTAAAGTGAAAAGTGAAAGTGAAGTTGCTCAGTCGTGTCCGATCCTCAGTGACCCTGTGGACTGCAGCCTTCCAGGCTCCTCCATCCATGGGATTTTCCAGGCAAGAATACTGGATTGGGCTGCCATTGCCTTCTCCGAATAGCACAAACTACCCAGTGTCATAACCGGTCTTCTCCACTTTCAGCCGTCTGACATTAGGCAGCATCTCTCTGGGAGTCAATTCATCATTGATAACAATGAGATGAAAATAATTATATCTATTTCACTAAGGATTAAACAACCTCATACATGTAAATAGCCTTATAGAGGGTACCAAACAACTACAACCATTTGCTCTCTTGGGGCTGCTTTTCTTTTTTTGATATTTCTACTAATTTTATCCTATCTATTCTATTGTTCAGTAAATTACTTAATATTCTTTTTAAGAAAATGGCATGCTTTATTATTTTACAGAAATAGTAGAGCTTTTTCCATCATAGATGACACATATTCTCAGTGTGCCGTTTTGAACTGGATGTCACAAATAGAAAGTCTTATAATGTCTTGAATTTCCTCTTGTATGTACTCATATCAGTTTGTGCATTAGCTTTTCACCTAAATTTGCCACCGTACAATGGCAGGAACCATGTCTGTCATCTTCTGTAGAACATGTTCAAGAAAATATCTGGTATATAGCAAGCACTCAATAAAAAATGAGCTAAATAAGTTAATTAACATATTGAAGAAAAAAGGAATGCAAAGATATACATTTGTCAACCAGAAATTGTGTCTGGAGGAATGACAGTGCAACACTATATTTCTGTGATGTTATGCATTAGACACCTTTCAGTGGAGAAAAAAAGAAATATTTTGGAACACCATGGCATTTAATTATAATCATCATTTTCTTTATTTTACTTAACTGACTTATAATGTAGCTTCTTTATCTTTCTTTTTCAGTAAAACATTTAAGGCTCAAAGTGATGTATAGTGATGGATGATGAAACCTACTCATGCCTATTGCCCACAGTGATGAGCCCAGTCAAAGGAATCTGCCTGGGTTTTCAAGGCATCTCCAAACAGGGTCCTAATGTGGTATTGACTGTGGAAGTAATGACCACCCAAATAAAACAGTCAAGGGCCATTTATTCAAAGCTTGCTATATCAAGGAAACCAACCTCCACTAATTGAATTTGACAGAGACTCAAGACAGTAAGAAGAATGGTACAGCTTTATTGTGAAAAAAGGAAGATGTTGGTTATGATCTGATTAGAGACTGTTGGCAAGGGAATGCTAAAATGGGCTAACTGGATGTGGGGTATTAAATGTGACAGGTTAGGACTGCATATTTGGCTTTCTTCTGTAGATCTTATATTGGAAGCAGTGCAAAAATTAGGAAAGCTCTCAGTTATTAATCAAGTCCTAGATGTTTGTGGCTAATATCTATAGAAGTTATCATTTGGCTTTTCAGAGTGGTTAGCCTAGATAATTAGGCTTCCTGAGCTGATTCCTGCAGGTTGTGAGGCAGACTTATTTTTACATATTGTCTGGCCATGGACAATTACATATTGTCTGGTCATTTGTGCATCCTCTCTCTCATTATGCACATCAGAAAAAAGCAGATGATAAATTATGAATGATCAGAACATAGCACTAGACTTTTTAATAAATGTGAATAATAGTGTGAAAGATATTAACCATCAACAGCAATGTAAAATGATATATTTGTATGATGACCTAAGAATATCACAAAGATGTGCCTCTATATAATACAGTAAATCAATGAATGTTCTAAGAGGTTAAAAGAAAGTGGCTCACAGTTAGAAAAATTACAGAACTTAGAAAGGTGGATTACCAGGAGGAAAGCAAGTTGAATTACTATGTTAATCAGGGGCATGGACAAAACCATAGCCTTGATGAATTGAAACACATATAATGGGATTTGGGGTACTAGGATATGAAGAATCTGTTATTGTAACAAGTAGGTGCAGAATGTTTAAAAGGTAACTGTAACATGATGGTGATATGTGAAACAGGTGTGAGAATTAGGGGCAATGAAAAGAATCAATGGTTAGAGATGAATAATCACAATCCAGGGGCTTCACGTGGTGAATTACAGAATGTGTCTTCTGATCAATGACAGAGAAGGTGTTGTTGTTCCATCGCTAAGTCATGCCCAACTCTCCGCAATCCCATGAACTAGAGCAGGCCAGGCCCCTCTGTCCTCTCCTATCTCCTAGAGTTTGCTCAAATTCATGTCCATTGAGTTGGTGATACTATCTAACCATCTGGTCCTCTGTCATCCCCTTCTCCTTTTGCCTTCTATGTTGCCAATCAGTCTGAGGGTCTCTTCCAATGAGTCAGCACTTCATATCAGGTAGTCAGTTTCTGTGGAGCTTCAGCTTCAGTGACAGTCTCTCCAGTGAAAATTCAGGGTTGATTTCCTTTAGGACTGACTCACAATAAATGAGAGGCAGAGACTGCTGAAATACTGCAAAGTTATATTTGGCCTGGAAACTAGCAAAGTACAGCCTCTGGGTTGAAAAATCAGCAGCAACACAGCTTTGGTAAGATCTGGCAGCTCTGACAAGAGTGAGGTAGGGCAATTAAACTCTAATTGAAAATTCATTATAGTAAACTCAGGAACAGCAGCTTCCAACAATGATGATTCCTTTGTGGGTATAGGCAATCATTCCATATTTGACATATCAACATGGTGGCAATTTTCCTGTCTGAAATGGTAGCATTTCTTTGGGTCTATGCTTACTGAAAGGTTTCAGAGTCTTTAGAATTTGCATGATTTCTGTCAACTCCTGTAGAAATCTTAACTCCCATATCATCTCAGTGTAATTTTCTCAAAATTGGCCAAGCAAGGAATGCTTGGTTACCAGGGGAACTATTAGAAAATTAATTCAGAATCCCATAGACTTGCACTGTGGAATCACCCTAGGTCATGTGGCCAGATGTCTAAACTCCAGTGTGGGGTAATGTTTATGAGTCTATAAGGAAAATGTGTTAAGAACACGTCAAATTGGTATGGTCCATAATCTGGAGTCATAGTTCTCAAAACCATCAGTAGTCTTGTGTACTGAGTATTTAAAAGTATGAGAATTCAATTTGATGCTTTAGATATTTGTACATAGCTATTTGGGAAGTACAAAGCTAACCATTGAGGACAGGATGATTGAAAAAGAAATACAGCTCATTCCCTCCTGGAAATAAAAATCCACAAGAGTGCCATTATGTTTGTTAGTAAAAGAAAAAAATCAGAGTTAATAAATAATGATTAAAAAATAAAATTTAACTTTAAAAAGCATAAAACAACCCAGCTGTACAAATTATACATATTGAAATTTAATTCTATAAATTACTTATCATTGAACATATATCTCCATCAATAGATATTCATCTATGATACAGCATATGCATATATATGTCTGTGTATGTGTGTCTAATATTACAATTTAAAAATCAATAAAAATGGAAATTTATGATTTTAAGCATTTCTGTTACAACAAATGATTAAAATTCAATAAATATTAAAAGAAGCTAGAAATTATTGTATAAACTGAGCATAGGTAAGGATCAATGCCCCCACTTGTTAATTTTTCAGTTTCTTTTTTCACTACAAAAGATTCAGACAAAAGAACCCACTTCAAGAATGTAGGAAATTTATTTATTTTTTCTTAATTTAATATGCTTTGCCAAATAGGTGACAGGTTTCCTATTTATTACCAATATTATGGGAAATATAGTATCTTATGGAAAAAAGAACTCAATTTCAAAATCTGGCTTGGCCACCAACTAGCCTTTTTCCTGTGGATGAGCAACAATTTTTCTGCCACCTAATATAATGAGAAGCTATGTTATAATATTTCCATGTTTCTGTAACTCTAGAAAGCAGCCACATTACTTCATTATTTATATGGTTCACTATTTATGAGTGAAAGATACAGGCATTATCCAGGGGAATAGACAAGAAGAAATGCATATATTATTTTAAAAAATCTTAAAGTCAAAGAATGCCAGACCTCACACGATTCTATGAGGTTGAAGAACTTATCAGGATGAGAAGAAAGGCACAACAAAATGTTATATTCAAATACGTTGCAAATAAGCTTGTGGTGCCACATCTCATTACACCCTTCCTCTTTTGTTCTAACCAGAAATCAATAGGCCATAGTCATGGTGAATATAACCATTGCTTAAAAGTGAGATGCCAGTCCAGGTTTGATGCATGATACTGGATGCTTGGGGCTAGTGCACTGGGAGGACCCAGAGGGATGGTATGGGGAGGGAGGAGGGAGGAGGGTTCAGGATGGGGCACACGTGTGTACCTGTGGCAGATTCATTTTGATATTTGGCAAAACCAATACAAATATGTAATTTTAAAAATAAAATTAAATTAAAAAAAAAAGTCAGATGAGGCTTCCCCATAACACATCTGAAAAAAAAAAAAAAAAAGAGATTGGATATGTACAATATTGAGGAGAATGGCAAACAAAATTATTTGCAGGTAGTTAATGTCAGGACTGAATTTTTTTTTAATTTTATTTTGGTTTTTTTCTTATTTATTTATTTATTTTTTATTTTTTTAATTTTATTTTATTTTTAAACTTTACAATATTGTATTAGTTTTGCCAAATATTGAAATGAATCCGCCACAGGTATACCTGTGTTCCCCATCCTGAACCCTCCTCCCTCCTCCCTCCCCATACCCTCCCTCTAGGTCATCCCAGTGCAGCAGCCCCAAGCATCCAGTATCGTGCATCGAACCTGGACTGGCGACTCGTTTCATACATGATATTATACATGTTTCAATGCCATTCTCCCAGATCTCCCCACCCTCTCACTCTCCCATAGAGTCCATAAGACTGATCTTAAGCCAGTGTTTCCAAAAATTCTATAACTCTAAGGAAGTGTTTTTTGCATAATGTGAAACTTGAGGAAAATAAGAAAGGCTTCTTTTCCTAAAATTAGAAATAATATTTTATGTGAATGCCTGATTTCCAAAGGGACTCTGAGAACAGAATTGCCCACTTTGTATCAATTTTTTTGCTTGAAATCACATTAAATAAACATACATCAAATCTGAATAAGAACAGTAAACAGCAATTGTTTCCATATCTTTCTCCTGAGGCTAAAACAGAAAACAGAATAAATTAACAATCAACAAATCATAACAAGGTCTTAAATTTTTATATTGCTTTGGGGAAATAATGAACTTTTGTCTTTGAGTTTTTAATGACAAGAAATTATTTCTTAATGATGAATTGATACATCAAATCTTTGAAAGATGTTTGTTATTGTTAATAGCTGTTTAGCAGTAAAACTGCCACATGACACAACATTGAAATCCAAATTAATTTTTCCCAGGAGCTGAACAACTGATTAATAAAACATAATATTATTTCCTACTGTCTTAGATTTATTGGAAACTTCTGATTTTTTGAAGTTATTCATTGTAAGTTGTATGGTGTCAGTAACATACAGCATGCCTAATTTGTATTCATATACAAATATATGTGTTATGTAGATATAAACATATACATATACACACATATATAAAATATACTGACACATATAAATATACATGTTTGCATATAGAATGAAGAATGATGATAGCTAGGTAACTTGATCAAAACTGTAGAATCACAATGATATTTTATTTGCCTTTTTCCACAATAATATACCCCAACTCACTGTATAGACTCATCCATTTTTTGTAATTATATATGAAAATATAAAAACCAGTATGCTTAAAATGTATTAAAGTTATTTTATAATACAAGAGTGGAATAAATTTTGATTTTGAGATAAATGTAAACTATGAAGCAGTTTGTTGTTGTTCAGTCACTCAGTCGTGTCTGACTCTGCAACCCCATGGACTGCAGCAGGTCAGGTTTCCCTGTCCATAACCATCTCCCAGAGTTTGCTCAAACTCATGTCCTTTGAGGTGGTGATGCCATCCAACCATCTCATCCTCTGTCATCTTTTTCTCTTCCTTCCTTCAAACTTTCCTTCTTTCCCACAATCAGAATCTTTTCCAGTGAGTTGACTCTTCATATCAGATGAAAAGGATTGGAGCTTTAGCTTCAGCATCAGTCCTTCCAATGAATATTCAGAGTTGATTTCCTTTAGGTTTGACTGGTTTGATGTCCTTGCTGTCCAAGGGACTCTCAAGAGTCTTCTTCAACACCGTAGTTCAAAGGCATCGATTCTTTGACTTCCAGCTTTCTTAATGGTCGAACTCTTACATCCATACAGGACAACAGAAAACACCATAGCTTTGACTATACAGATCTTTGCCAGCTAAGTAGTATCTCTGCTTTTTAACATGCTGTCTAGGTTTGTCATAGCTTTTCTTCCAAGGAACAAGTGTCTTTTAATTTCATGACTGCAGTAATTGTCTGAAGTGATTTTGGAGCCCAAGAATATAAAGTCTCTCACTGTTTCCATTGTTTCCCAATTAATTTGCCATGGAATGAGTGGACAAGATGCCATGATTTCACTTTTTTTGAATGTTGAGTTTTAAGTCAGCTTTTTCACTCTCCTCTTTCACCTTCATTAAGAGGCTCTTTAGTTCCTCTTCCCTTTCTGCCATAAGGATGGTGTATTTAGCATATCTGTGGCTATTGATATTTCTCCCAGATATCTTTGATTCCATCTTGTGCTTCTTCCAGCCCAGCGTTTCTCATGATGTACTTTGCATATAAGTTAAATAAGCAGTATGACAATATACAGCCTTGGCGTACACCTTTCCCAATTTGGGACCAGTCTGTTGTCCCATGTCTGGTTCTGCCTGTTATTTTTGAACTGCATACAGGTTCCTCAGGAGGCAGTTCAGGTGGTCTGGTATTCCCATCTCTTTCAGAATTTTCCACAGTTTTCTGTGATCCACACAGTCAAAGGCTTTAGCATAGTCAATGAAGCAGATGTTTTTCTGTAATTCTCTTGCTTTTTCTGTGATCCAGTGGATGCTGGAAATTTGATCTCTGGTTCCTCTGCCTTTTCTAAATCCAGCTTGAACATCTGTAAGTTCTCGGCTAAATTACTGTTGAAGCCTAGGTTGAAGGATTTTGAGCATTTCCTTGCTAGCATGAAATGAATGCAATTGTGTGATAGTTTGAACATTCTTTGGCATTGCCCTTCTTTGAGATTGGGATGAAAACTGACCTCTTCCAGTCCTGTGACCACTGATGACTTTTCTAAATTTGCTGGCATATTGAATACAGCATTTTAACAGAACCATATTTTAGGGTTTGAAATAGCTCAGCTGGTGTTCCATCACCTCACTAGCTTTGTCCTTAGTAATGCTTCCTAAGGCCCACTTGATTTTGCACTCCAGGATATCTGGCTCTAGGTGAGTGATCACACTACCATAGTTATCTGGATCATTAAGATCTTTTTTGTTACTACTAATTTTTAAGTGAATTTATATTTTCCAGAAGGTATGATACTAGGATTAATTCTACTGGGAGGGGGCTCTTCCAGTATTCTATATGTTAAGGCCTGACCATAGAGTTAGCCATAACCCTCCAGTTGATTCTCTTGAGAATATATCATGAGAGCAAAGAATAATGTGAATATTTGATACTTTGAGTGAAAATGTATTCATGGACATGATCGAGAAGGTAATGAAGATGATGGGTTCCACAAAAGGTCCTACTTTGTTGCAGCCATTCTGGGTAAGGAGAACCCATGGAGAATGGGAACTACCACTGCAAGTAAATGTTATAAAATTCTGCCATGTGTAGCTCCAATAGAAAGAGACAGGGAAGCATATTAATAGATAGGATATCAAGAGACAAGGGCCTTTCCTGATGAAGAGGGGAATCTTCAGAACAAAATACTCTCTCTGTGGCACTGGGATTATCCAAGATAGAGAGAGAGCCCTGATTGATTAAGACAGAATTACTTTCCCAATTCAGGCATTTATGGTTTGAGACAGATTTAATTTGATTTAGACAAATCAAATTCACTTGAAACAACTCAATTGTGGAGAATTTCATGCCAGTTGCACCAGGAGAATGAAATTTTGACAGAAGGTTTTCCTGTATTTATCAAGATTTCATACAGTGCAAAAATCTGCTGGTATAATTGCTCTAATTTCCTGAACACCTGCTTTGTGCTAGCTGATACACACATATCTGCAACTCTCACCCTTCTCACAATATGGGAGACAACTTGGCTATACTGAGTTTTAGAAAGTGTTTTGGTTATCTGTTGCTTTATAATGAATCTCCCCAAAACTTTGTGTCCTAAAAAAGTAACAGGCACTTTATTCTTTCTATTTAAATCTGTGATTAGAGAGTTAGAGATACCAAGGGAATAGTTCATGCAAAGATGGGCACAATAAAGGACAGAAATTGTATGGACCTAACAGAAGCAGAAGATATTAAGAAGAGGTGGCAAGAACACAAACAAGAACTAAACAAAAAAGATCTTCATGACCCAGATAACCACGATGGTATGATCACTCACCTAGAGCCAGACATCCTAGAATGCAAAGTCAAGTGAGCCTTAGGAAGCATCACTAGGAACAAAGCTAGTGGAGGTGATGGAATTCCAGTTGAGCTCTTTCAAATCCTAAAAGATGATGCTATGAAAGTGCTGGACTCAATATGCCAGCAGATTTGGAAAACTCAGCAGTGGCCACAGGACTGGAAAAGGTCAGTTTTCATTCCAATCCCAAAGAAAGGCAATGCCAAAGAGTGTTCAAACAATTGCACAATTGCACTCATCTCACACGCTAGCAAAGTAGTGCTCAAAATTCTCCAAGCCAGGCTTCAACAGTACGTGAGCCGTGAATTTCCAGATGTTCAAGCTGGTTTTAGAAAAGGCAGAGGAACCAGAGATCAAATTGCCAACATCTGCTGAATCATAGAAACACCAAGAAAGTTCCAGAAAAACATCTTACTCTGCTTTATTGACTATGACAAAGCCTTGTGGATCACAACAAACTATGGAAACTTCTGAAAGAGATAGGGATATCAGACCACCTGAACTGCCTCCTGAGAAATCTGTATGCAGGTTTAGAAGCAACAGTTAGAATTGGACATGGAACAACAGACTGGTTCCAAATTGGGAAAGGCATATCTCAAGGCTGTATATCGTCACCCTGCTTATTTAACTTATATGAAGAGTACATCATGAGAAATGCTGGGCTGGATGATGCTCAAGCTAGAATAAAGATTGCTGGGAGAAATATCAGTAAGCTCAGATACGCAGATGACACCATCCTAATGGCAGAAAGTGAAGAAGATCTAAAGAACTTCTTGATGAGCATGAAAGAGGAGAGTGAAAAAGTTGGCTTAAAACTCCACATTCAGAAAACGAAGATCATGGCATCTGGTCCCATCACTTCATGGCAAAGAGATTGGGAAACAATGGAAACAGTGAGAGACTTTATTTTGGGGGGCTCCAAAATCACTGCAGATGGTGACTGTAGCCATGAAATTAAAAGAAGTTTGCTCCTAGGAAGGAAAGTCATGACCAACCTCAACAGCATATTAAAAAGCAGGACATTACTTTGGCAACAAAAGTCCATCTAGTCAAAGCTATGGTTTTTCAAGTAGTCATGTATGGATGTAAGAGTTGGACTATAAAGAAAGCTGAGCACCAAAGAATTGATGCTTTTGAGCTGTGGTATTGGAGAAGACTCTTGAGTCCCTTGGACTGCAAAAAGATCCAGTCAATCCTAAAGGAAATCAGTCCTGAATATTCATTGGAAGGACTGATGCTGAAGCAAAAACTACAGTACTTCGGCCACCTGATGCAAATAACTGATTCATTGGAAAAGATCCTGATGCTGGGAAAAATTGAAGGCGGGAGGAGAAGGGGACGACAGAGGGTGAGATAGTTGGATGGCATCACGGACTCGATGGACTTTAGTTTGAGCAAGCTCCAGGAGTTGGTGATGGACAGGGAAGCCTGGCATGCTGCAGTCCATGGGGTTGCAAAGAGTTGGGCACGACTGAGAGACTGAACTGAACTGAACTGAGAACTCTCAACTAGGTGGTTACAGCTTGGTTCCTGCATTCAATTGCACATAAAATATGGCTACAGCTAGAATGATGGGCTCCTCACACAGCAGAGCATAGCCAGGCACCACTTTCTCCTGATGCAGGCTTAGAGTCTTCGCAAGTGATTCTTCAATGTAGTCTCTTAAGGTTGGCTAATTTGGGCTTGGCTGCCTCACAACGTGTCAGCATGACAATACAAAATGCTTACATGGCAGTAAAACTTTCAACAATGAGTACTCAATAAACAAACAAAGAAACTGCACTGCCTTTCTCTAGTTCGCTAAACCATCAAAAAACTTGTCCATTTTCAAAGGGAGGGGTTATAAATCTCTTTCTTATGGGAAGAGTATAAAAGAATTTGTGGACATGTTTTAAAAGTGTAACATGCAGAGAGCAGGTGGTGAACCCCAGGTCCTCAATAATACAAGGCTTTTCCAGTCAAGCACTTTTCCATTTCAACATGATCAAGTAAGACCAAAAGATAAAGTGAAAACTCTAAATGAAAACATCACTTAGTAATAAGTCCAATTTGATCATTTTTCTTATTAAGTTAAAAAAAAATTTTGCCAACAATAGTGTCAGATGTAGAATTAACACTGCATTGCATAATCAAATTTTGCCTTTGTTACCCGAAATAATATCTTACAAATTCAATAACATATGCTCTGAATTACAGAGTAATTTATTAAAACTTTTAATATAAAAGGTCTCAAAATACATGGTTCTACTGTTCTTGTCATTGTCTCACCCCTATTCTTTCCAGTTGTGCATTTGATTTCCTACTTCTTTTTAATCCCCAAAGACTCAGCACTGAAATTTTTCCTTTGTATTATCTGCCTTTGTGATTAATGGCAATTTAAGTTGGTACACATCCACAATAAGTAATAGAATTTAATTTCACTATAAATTTTTAAATTGAAGAGGTGAAATAACAGAAGGCCCCCTTTGTGGGAGAGTATATCAAGCAAATGAATGATTTCCCCATAGGAAAAAGTAATTCAACATTGAATATTTGTCATATCTTGTCAGAGGTGGGCAGGTGAGGCATTCGGGCATAATTTACAAATTTGTTGATTCCTGCCCATTGTGCACTGACTATTCCCTTAGTCTCTTTTGGCCTGATAGAACAACAACTTCAGCCTGGCCTCTGTTATTCCCTTACTTAACTTCCTTGCATATAATTATCTGCAGTGCAGATTTCTTTTGAGACTCTGTTAGTTTATTTTATAAAGAAATCACAATAGTCATTTTTTTTGTTATAAACTTTATGGTTTCTTATTTTCAAGTTGTTATGCCTCATTATATTTTAACATTTGACTGTTTGTTCTTGAGAATTGGGTCACTAGTTGGTGAAGTTTTATTCACTTCATGTGAAATACAAAAATCTTATTAATCTAATGAATCATAATTAAGAGAATATAGACTATGAGGAAAATATGATGCATAACTGTGTGCAAAGCTTTTTTCTTATTATGATGGCAATTATGCAAAATATGTATGAAAGTGAAAGTCACTCAGTCATGTCAGACTCTTTGCGACCCCATGTGCTATACAGTCCATGAAATTCTCCAGGCAAGAATACTGGAGTGGGTAGCCTTTCCCTTCTCCAGGGGATCTGTCCAACCCAGGGATCGAACCCAGGACTCTTGCATTGCAGGCAGATTCTTTACCAACTGAGCCACAAGGGAATGTATAAGTGTATGTAAATAGTAAACATGAAATGCAAATCTGAGAGCAGTTTTCAGGAACACATTAATTAGCATGATGGACACCAGGAGCATTACTCACATTTCACAGATGGAGACACAACTGCACAGATAACAAATTGGATTTTTCATACTATCATAGCACAGTTTTAGGAATAAGGAAAACTTACAATGAATATTTAATTTTAGTAATGATTGACTCACGGGGAACATGACCCCATTTTAAAGATAGAAAACTGAGGATGAAAAATCCAGTTTATGATTAGCATTTGTCATGGTATTGGATAAGGTTGTAGAGAAGGGCATATCTGCACAATTCAGTTAACTTTTCTACCCCATGAGATTCTTCTTGAGAGTGAAAAAAAGGAGAGGGAAGAAACTGTACACACGAGTATTAACAGAAAAGATGGAGGTAGTCGGACACAAGAGACAATACAGAGGCATACTTTAAAATATAGAGATTTATGAACAACTGCACTTTACTTTTAGGCAAGTAGGGAGCCCTGAAATCGGAACACTAGGTGGTATTATAAATAATTGTACCCTTCCCTGCTCAACCATAACACTTTGAGAGAGAGAGAAAAGGATCACGGCATTATTGAATAAAGATTTTCTAGACACACTCATGATTCTCCCAAAAAATATCTAATTAGTCAAGGGTAGAATTGGAGAATAGTTGGCATATAAGACCTCTAGTCTTTTGTTCATGTTGCTTCATCACTCTTGTTTCTACACTGGAGACATTGCAACATCACATCCACAGGAAATAGGAAATGACAGAACAAGTAGATGGATCACAGAACATAAAGGATTCTGTACATGCACACACCCATACACACATGCACAGATCCAGCTTTCTCATTAAATTTTTCAATTTAGCTAGCTATTGTACATTCCATACAAATTATTGTGCTCAATTGCCCTCATTTCACATGAATGCTAAAAATTCTCCTTACTAGGCTTTAACAGTATGTGAACTGAGAACTTTCAGATGTTAGGGTGGATTTAGAAAAGGCAGAGGAACCAGAGATCAAATTGCCTACATTTGTTGGATCATAGAAAAAAACAAGAGAATTCCAGAAAAACATCTACTTCTGCTTCATTGGCTACATTAATGCCTTTGACTGTGTAGATCACAACAAACTGTGGAAAATTCTTCAAGAGATGCGAGTACCAGACCACCTGACCTGTCTCCTGAGGAACCTGTTTGCAGGTCAAGAAGCAACAGTTAGAACTGGACATGGAACAATTGGTTCCAAATTGGGAAAGGTATATGTCAAGGCTCTGTATTGTCATCCTGCTTTTTTAACTTATATGCAGAGTACATCATGAGGAATTCTGGGCTGGATGAAGCACAAGCAAGAATCAAAGATTGCCAGGGGAAATATCAAGAACCTTAGATCTACAGATGACACCACCCTTATGGCAGAAAGCAAAGAGGAACTAAAGAGCCTCTTTTTAAATTTTATTTATTTTTTAATTGAAGGATAATTGCTTTACAAAATTTTGTTGTTTTCTGTCAAACCTCAACATTAATCAGCCATAGGTATACATATATCCCCTCCCTTTTGAACCTCCCTCACATCTCCCTCCCCATCCCATCCCTCTAGATTGATACAGAGCCCCTGTTTGAGTTTCCTGAGCCATACAGCAAATTCCCATTGGCTTTCTATTTTACATATGGTAATGTAAGTTTCCATGTTACTCTTTTCATACATCTCACCCTCTCTTCCCCTCTCCCAATGGCCCTAAGTCTATTCTCTATGTCTGTTTCTTCATTGCTGCCCTGTAAATAAATTCTTCAGTACCACTTTTCTAGATTCTGTATATATGCATTAGAATACAATATTTATCTTTCTCTTTCTGACTTAACTTCACCCTGTATAAGCTCTAGGTTCATCCATCGCGTTAGAACTGACTCAGATGTGTTCCTTTTATGGCTGAGTAATATTCCATTGTGTACATGTACTACAATTTCTTTATCCATTCATCTGTCAATGGACATCTAGGTTCCTTCCATGTTCTAGCTATTGTAAACAGTGCTGCAATGAACAATGGGATACATGTGTCTTTTTCAATTTTGGTTTCCTCAGGGTATATGCCTAGGAGTGGGATTGCTGGGTCATATGGTGGTTTTATTCCTAGTTTTTTAAGGAATCTCAATACTGTCTTCCATAGTGGCTGTATCAATTTACACTTCCACCAACAGTGCAAGAGCATTCTCTTTTCTTCACACCCTCTCCAGCATTTATTGTTCGTAGACTTTTTGATGATGACCATTTTTACTGGTGTGAGGAGATATCACATTGTAGTTTTGATTTACATTTTTCTAATAATGAAAACTCAGTGGACATGAGTTTGAGTAAATTTTGGGAGCTAGTGATAGACAGGGAAACCTGGCATGCTGCAGTCCATGGGGTTGCAAAGAGTCAGACATGACTGAGTGACTGAACTGAACTGAACTGAATAATGAGCAATGTTGAGCATCTTCTCATGTGTTTGTTAGCCATCTGTATGTATTCTTTGGAGAAATATCTGTTTAGGTCTTTTTCTCACTTTTTGATTGGACTGTTTGTTTTCCTGGTATTGAGTTATATAAGCTGGTTATATATTTTGGAAAGTAATCCTTTTTCAGTTGTTTCATTTGCTATTATTTTCTCCCATTCTGAGGGTTGTCTTTCCACCTTGCTTACAGTTTCCTTTGCTTTGCAAAAGCTTTTAAGTTTAATCAGATATCATTTGCTTACTTTTGTTTTTATTTTCATTACTCTAGGAGGTGTGTCATAGAGGATCTCTCTTTGATTTATGTCATCAAGTGTTCTGCCTATATTTTCCTCTAAGAGTTTTATAGTTTTACAGCTCTTATAGCTCTTATATCTCTTTATAGGCTAAAGAACCTCTTGAATAAGGTGAAAGAGGAGAGTGAAAAAGCTGGCTTAAAACTCAACATTCAAAGAATTAAGATCATGGCATCCTTTCCCGTTACTCCATGGCAGACAGATGGGGAAACAATGGAAACAGTGACAGACTTTATTTTCTTGGGCTCCAAAATCACTGCGGACTGTGACTGCAGCCATGAAATTAGAAGACGCTGGCTTGTTGGAAGAAAAGCTCTGACAAACCTAGACAGTGTGTTTAAAAAAACAGAGCATCACTTTGCTGGCAAAGGTCTGTCTAGTTAAATCTATAGTTTTTCCAGTAGTCATGCATGGATGTGAGAGTTGGACCATAAAGAAGACTGAGCACCAAAGAACTGATATTTTTGAACTGTCATGTTAGAGAAGACTCTTGAGAATCCCTTGGACTGCAAGGAGATCCAACCAGTCCATGCTAAGGGAAATCAGTCCTGAATATTTATTGGAAAGACTGATGTTGAAGCTGAAACTCCAATACTTTGGGCACCTGATGTGAAGAACTCACTCACTGAAAAAGGTCCTGATGCTTGGAAAGATTGAAGGTAAAAGGGGAATGAGACGACAGAGGATGAGATGATTGGATGGCATCACCGACTCAATGGACATGAGTTTGAGCAAGTTCCGGGAGTTGGTGATGGACAAGGAATCTTGGTATGCTGTAGTCCTTGGGGTTGCAAAGAGTCGGTCATGACTGAGCAACTGAACAACAACATACCAATTATATTTTGCATTTTCTAAACAGAAATACTTTGGCCGGATTTCCACATCCCTTAAGTAAACTGTCTTTCTGTGCAGGAGCTCAGTTTTATTTGTCTTTGGAGCAATGATATCTAGAATGTGCGTGTGTGCATGCACTAAGTTGTGTCCGGCTCTTTGCATCCCCATGAACTGTAGTCTGCCAGGCACCTCTGTCCATGGGATTCTGCAAGCAAGAATACTGAAGCGGGTTGCCATTTCCTTCTCCAGGGGATCTTCCTGACCCAGAGATAAAACTCACATCTCGCATCTCCTGCATTGGCAGGCAAGTTCTTTACTAGAAGAGCCTCTGGAGAAACCCCAAAATTTAGAATAGATACTAACCCTGATGCTGGGAAAGATTGAAGGCAGGAGGAGAAGGGGACGACTCATCTCATCCTCATCTCAGAGGATGAGATGGTTAGATGGCATCACGGACTCAGCGGAGATGAGTTTGAGTAAACTCTAGGAGTTGGTGATGGACAGGGAAGTGCTGGCGTGCTGTAGTCCATGGAGTTGCAAAGAGTCGGACACAACTGAGCAACTGAAGTGAACTGAGCTGAACTGGTGTATAGTATATGTTCAAGATACAATAGCTACAGTACAGAATGACACATATTCTAGTATTCATACTTAGGCATGGAATTCCACTAAGTGTATAATGATTTACAAAAATAAATTGTCACTGGAAGTAGTACTTGGGACATATGTCTGGGCAAGTTTTAGTGTCAGCGACACTTACCATCAACTTTGCATCTCTTCTTGTTGTTTTGTTAAGTGCATCATAATGGCTTAGCCACCGTGGATGAAATAGACTCAGGCACTGTCCAGTCCAATTCTGTAAATAAGTGTGTCCCACTAATTATCTATTACTGCAAGACAAATTCCCTCAGAATTTATTATCTCAGCTTAAAACAAGACACTTGATTTTCTCATACATTGTCTGAGAGTCAAGTATCCAAGAGTGGCCTGACTGGGTAATTCCAACTCAGAATCTCTTATGTTTGGCCAAGGATGCTGTAATCTGAAGTTTGACAAGGGCTGGAGAATTTGCTTCCAAGATAGTAATAATCCACATGGCTATTAGGTTAAGGCCTCAGTACCTTGCTCAGTATTTTCCACTGGATACTTGTTTCTGTGCTATTCCATAGGCCTACTTGAGTGCCCTCCTGACATGGCAGCTGGCATCCAAGAAAGAGAGTGAGCAGAAAGACATGGTGTCATTTGTGTCTTAAACTTGAACATCACACATTCTCTCTTCTTCTGCATTCTACTTGTTAAGAGAGAATCATTAAACATAGTCTACATTTAAGGGGAGGGGAATTATGAAGAGTGCTTAAAAAGGAGAGCATCAAAGAATCTGTAGATATATATTTTAAACAACCAAAATATGAATGCAAATCTTTAAGTGTTATTCACATTGTATCACACATGAATGTGTATATACATGTACATTATATTAAGGACTTTCTTAAGAAGATAGTTTGCATTTTTATGAGAGGTAGTTGGAAATCTAAATGCAACTGTGATGTCCCAAACCAGAAAGGATGCCAAGCATACTAAAAAAGAAAATATTAGCACAGAGGAGAAGAATGTGGAGAGGCTTGGCAATAAGGCAGAGAAAAGGGAGGAGTCAATATTAATGAGCATAATAATATATGCACATGTAATTGCACACCTTAGCATAACTTCCTGGACTCCTATCCTAATTCTTGGTAACTGGATTTCAGTGAAGGTTAGTGGCCATTCCATACACATCATTATTCTCCAATTTACCTCCCAGCAGAAGGAAGTGACAAAATCTAAAAGATAAAATAGTTTTTCCATGATTGCCAAGTACTTACTGCATGTCCCTTTGTCCTTGCACCACTGTTTCGCAGATTGATTGCATGTGTCAGCATAACACTTATCACCCACATCTGTTGTGAACTGCAAGTCTGCCAACAACTATTATAAATACAGGAGGCCATCTACCTGTAAAATATTTAAAATACACATGGTTGGTTTGATGAACCTTAAGTTTGAAATTGCTCTATGAAAAACCCTTAACAAAGATGAATGTAATGTATAGAATTACCTGAACACACCGATGCTTTTAAATGTTTTGTTTTTATTAAATGTCTGTAGGAGACCGGACAATCAGTGTCAACAAGTTAAAAATGTGATTTTATGAGTCTATGAAAACACCAGCAGAATAATGTCAACCTTGGCAAACATGCACACATTTTGTTAGTTGTGAATATCCTCCCAGTGTTCCCTGACAGAATTTGGGGAGTGAAATGTTTTCATCGTTTTCACTTCACTTCTAAAACTTTGTTATTTACCACAGGGGTCCAGACTATTTCAGAGTTTTATTCCATAATTAGGGAGGTGTGAAGCAGAACAAAAAGCAGTTTCATTCTCACTATAATGAATGTTTTCTATGAAGGAAGTTCACAAATTTAAGGGTCTCATTCTTTATTAACTATTAAAAGGAATAATCCTGCTCAGCACATTTTGAGGAAATGAGAATGCATTGTCAAAATTTAAAACTACTATAAAATACTGCATAATCTGCTTGTCTTTTCAAGGGAAATTATGGAAATCTAAGCAAGATTAATTTTACTGTATTTTCTTCCTTACTCCATGATTGTTCATGACTGATATGGGCACATGGGACTCTTGCATTTTCTGCAGTCTTGTGTATTTGGTTATGTTGGAAAGTCGTTATCTGCCTACTACTTAAAATGAGCATGTAGAAGAATATAGTATGATGACCTACAGTTGGAATTTGAGGCTGCAATAATTTGTTACAGGAGACTTAAGAACTATGAATCGTGTGCAATACCCAGAGTATATTCTCAAGTTGGAGGAGATACAAGGTTGTGATCTAATTAATTTTTATTTGAGGAGATGCCACAGTTTTGGCTGGTTTTCACCATGTAGTAGTGAGGTTATGTGACTTTGAAAAGATAATTAACCTCACTGGACTGCAAGTCTTCATCTGTAAATTACTTACTTCATATTGATGTGAGAATTAAATACAATAGTGCTTATCTTGCTCCTTGATGTCTAATAAGCACACAGTACACAGAGTATGGTATAATTACTGTTTATTATTTTATTTTATTCAAAAAATACTGAGGATTAAGGATCCAAAGAGGAATGGAGTGGCTAAACAATGACATTCAATCATATGGTTAACCTTAATAGCTTTGAGTCATCTTAGATGTAATTTATTGTTGTTCACCCTTTAAATCACTAGGGAGATTGCCAGAACTTCAATACATTTGCATACATTATAGCAATGCTACCCAAATGTTGGCCCATGGACTGGTGTAATCCAAAAAAATGTTTGTTACTCATACACAATGAAGTTACTCTAGAAATTGAGAATAATTTTTAGAAATGTGTATTGCAAATTGACCTTGCCATGTCATTCAAGCATGTGATTAGTGGACTTGTTGAACAGAGTATTTTGCAAAAGTATCAATCTGTGATGGGTTGGAAAGTAAACAAAACTCATCTCTTACCACAGAAATTTGAGAAGTAGTGTTTCAGAGTAGATTCCGGTTATTGCCAAGACTTTTTTTCTCCAGATGAACCTGAAATCTGGCCAACTCTCTGTAAAGGGTTGAGAAATATACTGTGGCTGCAAAAAACACCTAAATAGAAACTCAAATATTATTTAATCTCATTTTCTCAAAATTTTGAAGAAGGTGGCAGTAAGGCCACTATTATAAGAATCCAATATGTCAAAGACTAATCACAGATATCAATAATCTAAGAGGCAACCAAGAGACTAGCACCCAGTTACTGAGTTCAGATTTTCATCACTCTATGGGACAGGAATCCATCTAAAAATCAGTATCAGTAAATGAAGTTTGATGATAGCACAGAAGCCTTCTAAGCCAGAGACTACTTGTTCCCTACCATTTCCAAGATCTAGTATTAAAGAGTCAAAAGTCCTGAATATGCAGATGCAGAGAAATAGAAACATATGATTAGATTAAGGTGGAGAATTTAATTGGAAAGGATCTAGAAAATTCCTGAAAATTTGCTGTCTGGGCTGATGGACACTAAAGTGCTGGGAGTCTGAGTAAAGCATTTACTACCACTGTGCTGCTAAGCTGGTACGTGTTTTCAGCAATACTGTGCACTCCACCTTAGCAAGTAAAAAACTCAATTTTCTCTAGTGTCTCCAAAGCATGCATTTCCTTAGTTCTCATAGCTCTTTTGAGAGAGACTTCAATGTTCAATGCACATTGTTACTTCCAAGCACTAAATTAAAATTCTTTCTATGTTATGTTTAAAGTGATGATTTGAATGTTTTAGTACGGAAAGTAGATATGAAAATATGAATTAAGCAATATAAATGGATTAGAACCATGAGTCATGGAGTCCTTATTTAGAGGATCCAGATGGAGGTCATTCAATGTCTTTCCTGAAATGAAATTCTCAGGAGGTAAATCTCATTCTTACTTTACCTTAAGAAGTCTAATTCCTATTTCCCATTTTTTGAAAGAAATATCTGCTTGGACTTCTCATCAGCACTTCAAAGTCACCTACATATTTAAAACTAAACTTGCCTTTTGTACCAACATTCTTGCCGTCTTGAATTTCTTTTTTGTAAAGGTGACCACTATCTTAAAGACATTAGGGTTGGCAGCCTCTGAGCCATCCATTTTCCTTTTTCATCTCATGTCTCATCCATCATTAAATCTGTCCAGTCTTCCTTGGGTATATAACTCTGCCCAATCTCTTATTCCCACATCTGCTACAAAACCCTGGTTTATATTCCTAATTCTCTGGACTATTGTCTTTTTTTGTAGCAATGTTCCCTTGCCTTCTGCTGCCTCTATATAATAAGAAGAAGATTTTCTCTTTTATGTGCATTTTGTGTGCTGAATGAATTTTTGGAATGTTTCATCATATTGAGATAATGGTTAGCCTCTGAAGAACTTGTAACATGGTGCCATGAATAGCTCTTATTAATGATTACAGTTTTCTGCAGTTGTGAAATAAATTCTCAGTACTAATGTCTCAGAGAGAATAAAATGGAAAGTGAGAAAGTGGGCAGTAGGCAGTAAGAGGCGTGTACTTTCTAGTTCTCTGGAGCTTTTGCTGTCTCTGGGAGCTCTCTGTGCTTTGAGGGAGACATATTCAGATATGTGCCATCCTGTGAGGGTACAAAATGGAATCCACTGCAAGGCTGATTGGGAGCCAGGAAAGAAATGGCCCAAATAGGATTATAGTCATATTATAAATGAAAGCATACAGATTTTAAATCATTATTTGCATGGGTTTCTCTTAAATTATAATCTCTTCCTCAAAAAAATTAAGTATCAAGTCTCATTGCTGTGACTTTATAAAGCAGATATTTGAGAAGTGGCTGGCCTATCAGCAGGTAAAATTAGTCCATTTGAAAAGAAGGTTAAAGTCCATTAGGAATTTCTCTTTCCTTACTGGCCTTAGAACATCTATGTTTTAATTTTATTAATTGTAGTAAATTTTCTTGCACATGATGCCATGCAAAAACTTCAGATTACCTATAGAAGTGATTTGCAAACTGTTTTGTGCAGTGTTAAAGGTCCATTAGCTCAGTTGGTAGAGAATCCACCTGCAATCCAGGAGACCCTAGTTCGATTCCTGGGTGGGGAAGGTCAACTGGAGAGGGAAAGGCAACCCACACCAGCATTCTTGGGCTTTCCTTATGGCCCAGCTGGTAAAGAATCCACCTTCAATGAGGGAGATCTGGGTTTGATCCCTGGATTGGGAAGACACCCTGGAGAAGGGAAAGGCTACCCACTCCAGCATTCTGGCCTGGAGAATTCTTTAGTCAGGCATTCATGCCTATAAATAATCTGAAGTAAATGTTCCTGACATATTTCACTGGTATCACTTTTAATAGCAGCATCCTATTATTTATATAATCTATAAAATCCTATGTAAACTGTACCATTCATTGCTACTGTTTATAGTCTTAATTTCCTGCTTCAGGTTTTATTCATGTTTCTCTTTTACTCGATAGGTTTGTTCCTCTAAACTTATCTCAGCTTTCCTGACTGCCTCCATACAATGTGGTCTCTCTCTTGTGTTTCCATAATATTTTTTTCTTGCAACATTTCACATATTCTCTTGCTCTTTGTATTGAAGAGCATGCTATGTAAAAACATCTTTAAACCAAAAGTCATTATTATGATTTTTTTTCCCTCTTTCTAACTTTAGTCACTGTCAACTCATGACTTTCAGTCATTATATTTATCAGCTTCCTCCTTTATTTGATGTTTTGTCTTGGAAGCAAATAGATCTTTCAATATGTATTCTTCTGTGATAATTAAGCTTTTACTTTAAAGATACATGAACTAATGTTTTGCTAATTTACCTGAAGCCCGTCTTCTTTATCAGAGGTGGTAAGCATGTAAAATTGTGTTTATGAAGCCTAAAATAAAGCCAGACTGTACATGTGACCCTCAATAATGTTTGGAATGAAATCATTATTGAAAATGGAGAAGGCAATGGCAACCCACTCCAGTATTCTTGCCTGGAGAATCCCAGGGACGGGGGAGCCTGGTGGGCTGCCGTCTATGGGGTCACACAGAGTCGGACTCGACTGAAGCGACTTAGCAGCAGCAGCATTATTGAAAATACCATCCAAATTAATACTACTAAATGATTTTTATTAGTGTTACACAGGAGGCATCTCTCTACTACTCAAGGAAATTAGTTTTCAGTTCCGCCTTTAGGTAGGACATGGTTCTTCTCTTTCCAAAAGGAGTTTTTTATACCCTACCCACACAGGAAGTAGTTAACCCTAAAATCACACTGTCATTACCACAGAGACCCTAGATATACTCTGATCTGAGATTATTACATAGTATCTCATGGAGTTACTCACAGAATTAAACAAGGAAGGCCTAAAAGTCATCCTAAGGGGCTCCCTGATAGCTCAGTTGGTAAAGTATCCACCTGCAATGCAAGAGACCTCAGTTCAATTCCTGGGTTGGGAAGATCCACTGGAGAAGGGATAGGCTACCCACTCTAGTATTCTGGCATGGAGAATTCCATGGACTGTATAGTCCATGGGGTTGTAAAGAGTCAGACATCACTGAGCAACTATCACTTCACTTCAAAAGTCATCCATGCTTAGTAATGAGACTTCTGAATAAGAAGTCAATATTTACTCACCGACATATGGGATAGGATGATAAAGTATATAGAAGAGAACTCACCATCTTTGGGAGAAAATCCTTTTCAAACAGAAATCTTCATAACTAGAATGTGCCCTTATCCCATTATTAAGGATTATCTCTGGTTCCTCCTGAGAGACAACAGACACAAGAATCTTCTGTACATCCTTTACTGATAGTTGTGAATAGTTTTTTTTTTTTCTTTTAAAAAAATTATTTATTTTAATTGGAGGCTAATTACTTTACAATATTGTAGTGATTTTTGCTATACATTGACATGAATCAGCCATGAGTGTACATGTGTTCCCCATTCTGACCCCCCTTCCCACCCACCTCCCCATCCCATCCCTCAGGGTCATCCCAGTGCACCAGCCCTGAGCACCCTGTCTCATGCATCAAACCAGGACCGGCAATCTGTTTCACATATGATAATATATATGTTTCAATTCTATTCTCTCAAATTATGCCATTCTCTGAAATCATCATCATTCTCTCATCTCATTAAATCGTATACACAATGGACTATTACTCGGCCATTAAAAAGAATACATTTGAATCAGTTCTAATAAGGTGGATGAAACTGGAACCTATTATACAGAGTGAACTAAGTCAGAAAGAAAACACCAATACAGTAAACTAACATATGTATATGGAATTTAGAAATATGCTAACGATGCAAGACAGCAAAAGAAACACAGATGTATAAACTGCATTTTGGACTCTGTGGGAGAAGGCAATGGTGGGATGATTTGAAAGAATAGTTTTAAATAGTAAATGCTATCATTATAGGAATAATTATAACCAAAATTACAGCCACAGTTTTATTGATATATATTTATAATTATGATTAAATTTATGATTAAAGTTATATTTATACTTCTTATTAAACTTCCATTTGCATGCCAGAAGATGTATAAGTTAACCACTGAAACTCCAGCTTTGAGTTTAGCACCTAGTGCAGTTCAGTTGTGGAGAAGGCAATGGCACCCCACTCCAGTACTCTTGCCTGGAAAATCCCATGGACAGAGGAGCCTGGTAGGCTGCAGTCCATGGGGTTGCTGGGAGTTGGACACGACTGAGCGACTTCACTTTCACTTTTCACTTTCGTGCATTGGAGAAGGAAATGGCAACCCACTCCAGTGTTCTTGCCTAGAGAATCCCAGGGACAGGGGAGCCTGGTGGGCTGCCGTCCATGGGGTTGCACAGAGTCGGACATGACTAAAGTGGCTTAGCAGCAGCAGCAGCAGCAGTTCAGTTGAGTCACTCAGTCATGTCCAAATCTTTGTGACCCCATGGACTGCAGCACACCAGGCTTCTCTGTCCATCACAAACTCCTGGAGCCTACTCATACTCATGTCCAATGAGTTGGTGATGCCATCCAACCATCTCATCCTCTGTCTTCCCCTTTGCCTCCTGCCTTCAATCTTTCCCAGCATCAGGGTCTTTTCCAGTGAGTCAGTTCTTCCCATAAGGTGGCCAAAGTATTGGAGTTTCAGCTTCAACATAAATCCTTCCAATGAATATTCAGGATTGATTTCCTTTAGGATGGACTGGTTGATCTCCTGGCAGTCCAAGGGACTGTCAAGAGTCTTTTCCAACACCACAGTTCAAAAGCATCAATACTTCAGTGCTCCAACACCACAGTTCAAAAGCATCAATACTTCAGTGCTCAGCTTTCTTTATAATCCAACTTTCACATCCATACATGACTACTGGGAAAACCATAGCTTTGACTAGACGGACATTTGTTGGTAAAATAATGTCTCTTTTTTTTAATATGCTGTCTAGGTTGGTCATAGCTTTACTTCTAAGGAGCAAGTGTCTTTTAATTTCATGGCTGCAGGCACCATCTGCAGTGATTTTGGAGCCCCCCAAAATAAAGTATCTCACTGTTTCCATTATTTTCCCATCTATTTGGCATGAAGAGATGGGACCATATGCCATGATCTCAGTTTTCTGAATACTGAGTTTTAAGCCAACTTTTTCACACTCCTCTCTCATTCTCATCAAGAGGCTCTTTAGTTCTTCGTTTTCTGCCATAAGGATGGTGTCATCTACAAATATGCTGTAATTGATATTTCTCCTGACAATCTTGAATCCAACTTGTGCTTCATACAGTCCAGAATTATGCATGATGTTCTCCTTATATAAGTTAAATAAGCAGGGTGACAATGTACAGCCTTGGCATACTCTTTTCCCGATTGGAACCAGTCTGTTGATCCATGTCCAGGTCTAACTGTTGCTTCTTGACTTGCATACAGATTTCTCAAGAGGTAGGTCAGGTGGTCTGGTATTCCCATCTCTTTAAGAATTTTCCACAGTTTGTTGTGATCCACACAGTCAAAGGTTTGGCATAGTCAACAAAACAAAAATAGTTGTTTTTCTGAAACTCTTTGCTTTTTCAATGATCCAGTAGATGTTGGCAATTTGATCTCTTGTTGCTCTGTCTTTTCTAAATCCAGATTAAACATCTGGAAGTTCATGGTTCCTGTACTGTTGAAGCCTGTCTTAGAAAATTTTGAGCATTACTTTGCTGGCATGTGAGATGACTACTATCATGTGGTCATTTGAACATTCTTTGGCATTGCCTTTCTCTGGGATTGGAATGAAGACTGACCTTTTCCAGTCCTGTGGCCACTCTGAGTTTTTCAAATCTGCTGGCATAGTGAGTGCAGCACTTTCACAGCATCATCTTTCAGGATTTGGAATAGCTCAACTGGAATTCCATCAAGTCCAACAGCTTTGTTCATTGATGCTTCCTAAGGTCCACTTGAATTCGCATTCCAGGTTGTCTGGCTCTAGGTGAGTGATCACACCATCGTGATTATCTGGGTCATGGAGAACTTTTTTGTATAGTTCTTCTGTGTATTCTTACCACTTCTTCTTAATGTCCTCTGCTTCTGTTAGGTCCATACCATTTCTGTCCTTTATTGTGCTTATATTTTCATGAAATATTCCCTTGGTATCTCTACTTTTCTTGAATATATCTCTAGTCTTTCCCATTCTATTGTTTTTCTTTGTTTGTATTGATCACTGAGGAAGGCTTTCTTATCTCTCCTTGCTATTCTTTGGAACTCTGCATTCAAATGGGTATATTTTTGCTTTTCTCCTTTGCCTTTTATTTGTCTTCTTTTCTCAGCTCTTTGTAAGATCTCTTCAGACACCCATTTTATCTTTTTGCATTTCTTTTTCTTGGAGATGGTCTTGATACCTGCCTCCTGTACAATGTCATGAACCTCTGTCCCTAGTTCTTCAGGCACTCTGTGTATCAGCTCTAATCCCTTGAATCTATTTCTCATGTCCACCGTATAATCATAAGGGATTTTATTTAGGTCATACCTGAATTATCTAGTGGTTTTCCCTACTTTCTTCAATTTCAGTCTGAATTTGGCAATAAGGAGTTCATGATCTGAGCCACAGTCAGCTCCTGGTCTTGTTTTTGCTGACTGTATAGAGCTTCTCCATCTTTGGCTACAAAGAATGTAATCAATCTGATTTTGGTATTAACCATCTCATGATGTCCATATGTAGAGTTTTCTTTTGTGTTGTTTGAAGAGGGTGTTTACTTGACCAGTGTGTTCTGTTGGTTAAACTCTGTTAGCCTTTGCCCTGCTTTGCTTTGTTCTCCAAGGCCAAATTTGCCTGTTACTCCAGGTAGCTCTTGACTTCCTACTTTTGTATTCCAATTCCCTATAATGAAGAGGACTTCTGTTTTGGGTGTTAGTTCTAGAAGGTCTTGTAGGTCTTCATAACAACATTCAACTTCAGCTTCTTCAGTATTATTGTTTGGGGCATAGACTTGGATTACTGTGATATTGAATGGTTTGCCTTGGAAATGAGCAGAGATCATTCTGTCATTTTGAGATTGCTTTAATTACTGCATTTTGGACTCTTTTGTTGACTATGATGGCTACTCCATTTCTTCTAAGGGATTTTTGTGCACAGTAGTAGATAAAATGTCATCTGAGTTAAATTCACCCATTCCAGTCCATTTCAGTTCACTGATTCCTAAAAGGTTGATGTTCAATCTTGCCATCTCCTGTTTGACCACTTCCAATTTGCCTTGATTCTTGGACCTAACACTCCAGGTTCCTATGCAATATTGCTCTTACAGCATCAGACCTTGTTTCTATCACCAGTCACATCCACAACTGGGTATCGTTTTTGCTTTGGCTCCATCTCTTCATTCTTTCTGGAGTTATTTCTCCACTGATCTCCAGTAGCATTATTGGGCACCTCCCAACCTGGGGAGTTCATATTTTGGTGTCATATCTTTTTGGCTTTCCATACTGTTCATGGGGTTATCAAGGCAAGAATACTAAAGTGGTTTTCCATTCCTTTCTCCTAGTTAGTTGATCACAAATATTTGTCGAATAAAATTAGGCTTGCCAAGTGTGAATTTGTTAATAATTATCCTCACAACATAATTTTATCATTCTTTAAAACAGAACATGGCTCTTTAGTTGTTCATAAAATATAGATGTCTGAAGAAAATGAATCCTGATTTTTTCAGTTCTGAAATTCTGGTGCTCCAAATGGACACAGCGACTTAAAATTTATTTAAATAAATAATTTGGTCTTATTAAAATCTATAGCTTTTGGGATGCTACATTTTTGGCCTTATGTTTGAATTTCCTTATATTACTTTAATGGACCAGAAATCATTAAAAACAGTTAAATCAATGAATCATAAGAATTATAACAAAATATCTATATAATTATAAACTGATTATTTTTTATTTGTATATATCATGTTTTCCACACATGACAACTCACAGGCACAATGACATATACATATTTTCCATGTTTATATCTACTTAAATTTATTTGCACATATGTGCCCATAGAGTAAAAATTTTCCTCACCCATATTCCAAAACTATGGGTTAGACTGTGGATCATGACAAACTGTAGAAAGCTCTTAGAGAGGTGGGAATATCAGACCATCTTACCTGTCTCCTGAGAAATCTGTATGTGGGTTAGAACCCTGTATGGAACAACTGATTGGTTCAAGAAAAGAGTATGACAGGGCTGTTTGCTGTCACCCTGTTTGTTTAACCTATATGCTGAGCTCATCATGAGAAATGCTAGGCTGGATGAGCTACAAGCTGGAATCAAGATAGGTGGGAGAAACATCAGCAGCCTCAGATATGCAGATGATACCCCTGTAATGGCAGAAAGTGAAGATAAATTGAAAAGCCTCTTGATGAGGGTAAAGGAGGAAAATGAAAGTTCCAGCTTAAGATGTAATATTAAAACTAACAAACAAACAAAAAACCAATATCATGGCATCCAGCCCCATCACTGCATGGCATATAGAGGGGAAAAGGTGGAAACAGTGACAGATTTCCTTTTGGGGGGCTCCAAAATCACTGCAGTTGGTGACTGTAGCCATGAAATCAGAAGACAATTGCTTCTTGGTAGGAAAGCTATGAAAAACCTAGACAGTGTGTTTAAGAGGGGAGACATTATTCTGTCAACAAAAGTCTGTATTGTCAAGCCTATGGTCTTCCCAGTGGTTATGTATGGTTGTGAGAGCTGGACTATAAAGAAGGGAGAATGCCAAAGAACTGATGCCTTTGAATTGTCATGTGGAGAAGACTCCTGAAATTCCCTTGGGCAGCAAGGAGATCAAATCAGTCAATCTTAAGGGAGATCAACCCTGAATATTCATTGGAAGGCCTGATGCTGAAACTGAAGCTCCAGTATTCTGGTCATCTGATATGAACAGACGACTTATTAGAAAAGTTCCTGATGCTGGGAAAGATTGAGGGCAGAAAGAGAAGAGGGCATCAGAGGAAGAGATGGTTGGATGGCATCACAGATGCAATGAACATGAACTTGGGCAAACTCCAGTAGATGGTGAGGGACAGGGAGGCCTGACATGCTGCAACCCACGTGATCATGAAAAGTCACACACTACTGGGTGACTGAACAGCAACAAGAAGAAGACAATATGCCTCCCAAAGACAGTCCTACAAGTTTTCTGGATACAGTTCCTGAGGCATTGTCCTAACATATTTCTAAGTTGTTTACAAAGTTATTTAGTGTGACACAGGAAATACTGTGGATCCCCAAATCCAGAAGGGTCTAAACTCACAGACAGCAGATAGGTACAAAGTCTTAAAATAGGAAATATGGCACAGGAAAGGGAGAATGTCTGTATCAGAAGTTTCTTTTGCATTTTTGCCATCTTCATCAACACCAATGTAAAAATTTAACTTGTTCTTACCCTGACACATTCCAAACTTCCTAGCAGTACTCTCTGTTACCCCAAGCATATGACTCCTCAATATCTAGCATTCTTGATACATGAATGTGCCCATTTTCTCAGTCATGTGCATCTCTTTGAGACCCCATAGACTGTAGCCTGCCAAGCTCCTCTTTCTACAGTATTTTTCAGGCAAGAATACTGGAGTGAGTTGCCATTTCCTTCTCCAGGGGATCTTCCTGAATCAGAGATGGAACCCACATTTCTGGAAACTCCTGCATTAATAGGCAGATATTTTGCCACTGAGCCACCTGAGAAGCCCCTGATTCCTGAATAGTCTTTCATTCCAATAGGTTGTCTGTGCTTTATAACTTTTAGAAACTTTTCTTCCTTCCTGAAGTTCTGCATAGATTCCTAACTCACCACAGTTGCTAATCATATCTTGTCTAAGATAGAAACATCAAAAAGATTTGTTTAAGGAGCTATGCTGCTTCTACAATGAGTTTGAGCAAAAAATTATGATGCCACCTCCAGGGCGTATCACACAAATTTTCTTGCACTTCCAAAATTGTTCTTTTACATCAGGTCCTGGACCTGGCATGTAGGCCTCTTTGTTCACAGAATTTGAAGACAGAATTTCCTAGTTGGTCTCTGAAATATCCAACTAGTACATTTTTATTTTGTCTATCTCCTTCCATCTATAAGCATAATCCCTGAGTCCTGTCAGACCTACCCACTCTCACAGGCAAGGATGCCAAAAGGGTCCATCGATCTTTTTGATAGGAATGGAAAAGAAGTGCAAGAAAAAATACACACACATTAATGTTTCAGTAAATTATCTTTCCACATTGCAATTTATCATAGGGATAGGTAGAATAGTTATTATTCACCTTTCCTAGAAAAGAGGCAGCAAGAAGTCCCAAGAAAATGCAACATTCTTTTACCTGACCTTATTCATGAGAAAGGAAAATGTAATATGCTGAGACTTTATGTCTATCATAGAAGCTTTAACCAAAAGAAAAATAAAACAATGTGATAAATCACTGTGATAAATGTGATTCAGCATTTACTATATTTTAGTTCTTTATTGATTCTAGCTAAAAATACTAGTTAGGAAACTAGTTAGGAATAAAAAGAGGGAGATTGATAGTAATATTTCACATAAAATATTTAGTTTTATATCAATATTGTTTAAAAATATTTGAGTATGATACTCTTCTTGTTTCTCTAAAAAGTTTTGTTGATGATAGGATTATAGCAAAAAAAAAAAAAGGAAAACTTTCTTACCTTTAGACTTTATTCTTCAGACAGTGTTGCTTAGTATGCAGGGTGTGTAAATTCTGTCTTACTGGAACAACTAATAGTAACATTTTTTAATTTATGATTAGCATGCAATTGATCTGGTGTTTTAACTTGGGCTATAGTGATAAGTATCTCTATACATTTGTGAATTTGAATATTTTCAGTTAACCAAATCATATTTAATTTCATCCTGAGATAGAGTTGTGGTTTGGCAACCTCTCCAGTGACAATGACAAACTGGAGGAACACAGCCAGCTACAAAATTGCCACTTACTAAACTCCTCATCAATTCACTTCTGTGTTCTTTGAAAAGAGTAATTTCATAGCCTTTTTCTCTACAGCTTTAATGCCCTTTGTAAGATAAATACCCTCCTAAATGGTCACATCTGCTTTCTTTTGGCCCACAAAATGCTTAGTCAAAGAAATAAGCCACCATAGCTACTTTCCTCACTGACATTAAATCAAATTTTGTGGCAAAGGAACATTGAAGATCAAACTGTGTGTGCTATTCATACAACTTGCATTACTTCAAAACTCATTTTATTTCCCCAAGGTCCTTAAGAGCAGTTACTTTCTCATATATTTATTTATTCATTCATTTATTTTTAATTCATTCAACAAATATATATTAGATGCTTACTATATGCCAGGGATCATGTTAAATGTTGTAGATACAAAGATTAATAAGTCACAATAGATGCTCTTAAAGAGTTTGCAGTATATTATGATGGCAAATATAAAGAATGACGAACACATTGCAATTACAGGGATGAGGGTAGAAGGTGGTAGCAGGAAGGAAAAAAAAGTGTAATTAATGCTAGTAGGATGTGAGGATACAAGACATGATTTATAGATATCCTCTCAAGTATGGTTTGAATGATGAATTTTTAAGGCAGACTAGGATGGGAGGAAATGTTACTATTAACAGATGAATATTACACATAGGGAAAGAACTAGAAGAAGACATATCACTTACAAGTGTTGATAAATAAGGTTGGAGAGATGAACCGGTGAAAAACTTCATAATAAGTAAATTTAAGGAATTTGGACATTGTCTTAGAGGACATGGAAAACTATTAGGGAGGTTTTATTAACTGTGGAAAGGGAGATGAATAAAATAATCTAATTTGCATTTTTAAAAGATTGTTCTCATTGCAATATGAACATTGTGACCAATTCTAGATTTAGCAAGAACACAGACCAACGTCTTACATACAGTGGGACTTTTTCTCAGTTCAGTTCAGTCGCTCAGTCCTGTCGGACTTTTTGTGACCCCATGAATTGCAGCATGCCAGGCCTCCCTATCCATCACCAACTCCCGGAGTTCGCTGAAACTCACGTCCATTGAGTCGGTGATGCCATCCAGCCATCTCATCCTCTGTCGTCCCCTTTTCCTCCTGCCCCCAATCCTTCCCAGCATCAAAGTCTTTTCCAATGAGTCAATTCGTCGCATGAGGTGGCCAAAGTATTGGAGTTTCAGCTTTAGCATCATTCCTTCCAAAGAAATCCCAGGGCTGATCTCCTTCAGAATGGACTGGTTGGATCTCCTTGCAGTCCAAGGGACTCTCAACAGTCTTCAACACCACAGTTCAAAAGCATCAGATCTTCAGCGCTCAGCTTTCCTCACAGTCCAAATCTCACATCCATACATGACCACAGGAAAAACCATAGTCTCGACTAGATGGACCTTTGTTGGCAAAGTAATGTCTCTGCTTTTGAATATGCTATCTAGGTTGTTCAAAACTTTCCTTCCAAGGAGTAAGCGTCTTTTAATTTCATGGCTGCAGTCACCATCTGCAGTGATTTTGGAGCCCCCAAAAAATAAAGTCTGACGCTGTTTCCACTGTTTCCCCATCTATTTCCCATGAAGTGATGGGACCAGATGCCATGATCTTCGTTTCTGAATGTTGAGCTTTAAGCCAACTTTTTCACGCTCCTCTTCCACTTTCATCAAGAGGCTTTTTAGTTCCTCTTCACTTTCTGCCATCAGGGTGGTGTCATCTGCATATCTGAGGTGATTGATATTTCTCCTGGCAATCTTCATTCCAGCTTCTGCTTCTTCCAGCCCAGCGTTTCTCATGATGTACTCTGCATATAAGTTAAATAAGCAGGGTGACAATATACAGCCTTGACGTACTCCTTTTCCTATTTGGAACCAGTCTGTTGTTCCATGTCCAGTTCTAACTGTTGCTTCCTGACCTGCATATAGGTTTCTCAAGAGGCAGATCAGGTTGTCTGGTATTCCCATCTCTTTCAGAATTTTCCACAGTTTATTGTGATCCACACAGTCAAAGGCTTTGGCATAGTCAGTAAAGCAGAAATAGATATTTTTCTGGAACTCTCTTGCTTTTTCTATGATCCAGCATATGTTGGTGATTTGATCTCTGGTTCCTCTGCCTTTTCTAAAACCAGCTTGAACATCTGTAAGTTCATGGTTTACATATTGCTGAAGCCTGGCTTGGAGAATTTTGAGCATTACTTTACTAGTGTGAGAGATCAGTGCAATTGTGCAGTAGTTTTTCTAGTGCAGGAGTCTTTCTAGTGCTTACTTTTTTGTGACCTTTTTATGAAATTCAACATTATTATCCAATTTTCCTTAATAAAAACATTTTACAGTAGAACTTATATGTCGTTCTTGTTCAGTCTCTAAATAGAATCCGACTCTTTGTGACACCATGGACTGCAACACTCAAAGCTCCTCTGACTTCCACTATCTCCCAGAGTTTGCTCAAATTCATGTCCATTGAGTCAGTGATATTATCTAACCATGTCATCCTCTGCCACTTCCTCTATTTACCTTCAATCTTCCCCAGCATCAGAGTCTCTTCCAATGAGTTGGCTCTTTGCATCAGGTGGCCAAACTATTGGAGCTTCAGTTTCAGCATTAGTTATTCTCATGCATATTCAGAATTGAGTTGCTCTGGAACTGACTGGTTTGATCACCCTGTAGTCCAAGGGACTCAAGAATCTTCTCCAGTTACACAGTTTGAGAAAATCAATTCTTGGGCACTCAGCCTTCTTTATGGTCCAACTCTCACATCCATACATGACTACTGGAAAAAACATAGTTTTGACTACATGGAGATTTTCAGGAAAGTGATGTCTCTGCTTTTTAATATGCTGTCTAGACCTGTTATAGTTTTCTTTCCAATGGACTTCCCTGATAGCTCAGTTGGTAAAGAAACTGCCTGCAATCCAGGAGAAGCCAGTTGGATTCCTAGGTCAGGAAGATCTTCTGGAGAAAAGATAGACTACTCACTCCAATATTCTTGGACTTCTCCTGTGGCTCAGCTGGTAAAGAATCCTCCCACAATGTGGGATACCTTGATTGGGAAGATCCCCTCAAGAAGGGAAAGGTTACCCACTCCAGTATTCTGATGTGGAGAATTCAATGGACTGTATAGGGCATAGTGTAGCAAAGAGTCAGATATGACTGAGCAACTTTCACATTCTTTCTTTTTCCTTCCAAAGAGCAAACCTCTTTTAATTTCTTGGGTGCAGTCACTGTCCGTGGTGATTTTGGAGCCTAAGAGTGTAAAATTTGTCACTGCTTCCATTTTTACCACGTCTGTTTTTCAATGAAGTGATGGGGCCAAATGTCATGATCTTATAATTTTTAACATGAGTTTCAAGCCAGCTTTTTTACTCTTTTCTTTCATTCTCAATAAGAGGCTCTAGTTCCTCTCCACTTTCTGCCATTAGAGTGGTATCATCTGCATATCTGATATTTCTCCCAACAATTTTGGTTACAATTTGAGATTGACTGAGCCGAGAATTTTGCATGATGTACTCTGAATAGAAGTTAAGTAAACAGGTGACAATATACAGCCTTGCTGTACTCATTTCCCAATTTGGAACCAGTCCATTGTTCCATGTCCAGTCCTAATAGCTGCTTCTTGACCCACATACAGGTTTCTCAAGAAGCAGGTCAGGTGGTCTGGTATTCCCATCTCTTTCAGAATTTTCCACAGTTTGTTGTGATCCACACAGTCAAAGGCTTTAGCATAGTCAATGAAACAGATGTTTTTCTGGAAATCTCTTGCTTTTTCTATAAGCTGATGGATGTTGGAAATTTGATCTCTGGCTCCTCTGTCTTTTCTAAATAAAGCTTGTACATCTGGAATTTCTCAGTTCATGTGGTGCTGAAGTCTAACTGGAAAATTTTTGAGCATAACCTTGCTAGCATATGAAATGAGCACAACTGAATGGTAATTTGAACATTCTGTGACATTGCCTTTCTTTGAGATTGGAATTAAAATCAACATTTTCCAGTCCTGTGACCACTGCTGAGTTTTCCAAATTTGCTGACATATTGAGTCCAGCACTTTGGTAACATCATATTTTTAAGATTTTAAATAACTCATCTATAATTCTGTCACTTCCACTAACTTTGTTCAGAGTAATGCTTCTTAAGGCCCGTTTGACTTCACACCCCAGGATATTCAGCTCTAGGTGACTGACCACACCATAGTGGTTATCTGGGTCATTAAGTCCTTCTTTGTTTGCTTCCATATACTCTTGTCACCTCTTCTGGAGTAGGATGTGGCAACCCCTTCCAGTATTTTTGCCTAGAGAATCCCTTGGTAGTTCTCAGCATATATCTTAGCATGCTATTCCTCACCTCAATTCAATATTTCTTCTAATAATGAGAACGAAAGAACTTAATAAAAGAAGAATAAAAAAGAACTTAATAAAAGCAATAACTATAGGAATATTAAATAATAGAAAAGACAAATAACTACAGGTTATTCATGAGAATTTAGTATGTGATGGGTAGAACTTAATTGTATTATATCTGAGAGTATTTTCAGGTTCTAAAATAAAATTTGCAAGAATATTGACCTTTGATTTTTTGAAACATTTCAACCTTCATAGTTGGCATATATATATATATATATATATATATATATATATATATGGCATTAAGCAAGACCCATTCTGTTGCACGTATTCAAGCTTACATTTTTATAGGAACATTCATTTTTTTGCATTGTAAACAAGAATATAATTCAGAGAAGAAATTACAAATTCTATATTTTGTTGGTATTTTATTTATTGCATCTGACCTTTAAGAACAGAATTTATGTAAAACCAAAGACATGTTTCCTGTAATTACAGCAAAATGATAATGATTATCACAAACAATCTCTAAATATTAGTGTCTATAGATGATCGAAAGTGAAAGTACATTGTAGGTGGATTCTTTACCAACTGAACTATCAGGAAAGCCCAGTGATTATATCTACCTAGATTATTATGTGTACCTAATGCATATTTCATTCCAATAGGGACTATTTGACTGTTTAAACTATTATAACTATTATGAAATAGTTTAACCAAAACTGTATTATGGATTTTATAATATAAATGAAAAAAGTTATATAAAAGTGGTTAAACAATAACTTAGACTGCAACTCTAATTTTAATGAGAAGTTAAAAATACTAAAAAATATTTTTATATTGTGTAGTTAACATCCTTCTTTATTCTAGCTTAAAGTGAAAGTATCAAGCAAACAATGATTATGTAATAATATATGACCATTGTATGTATCTTTATACCTTTCTTTTTTACTTGGTAGAGTAAATTTGACTGTATAGGGATTCTTTACCAATTATCTCATAAACCTTTCATGAAGATTAGAACTTATAGAAGAGAGGGAATAAATTTTACCAAAGGAACTGTGAAACTTTAGCAAAATACTGAACTAACAAATTGTATTCAAATCATCACAGATAAAAATATTTACAATCCAAGAGTTAATTAATAAAATATATGAAGAAGACAAAATAAACACCTTGATTAAAACATTCAGTTGGTCATGAAATAATTCCAAAACAGACTTTCACATAGCCAACAAAGTTTTGACCACAAGTATTTGATATCTTTAATAACCAACAATATCAAGCTAGCATTATTATTTGCTTATCAGCTTTGTAAAGATGTAAAAGAATGTCTTTTCCATGTTATATATTATTGCCTCCTTTGTCATAGACTAATTGACCATAAGTGTGTGGATTTATTCCTGAGATGTCTATTCTATTTCATTGGTCTACGTGTCTGTTTTTGTGCCAATATCAGGCTGTTTTGATTATCATAGCTTTGTAATACAGTCTGAATTCAAGGAGCATAATATTTGCTCTCTCTCAAGATTACTTTGATTTTTCTTCAGCTTTGTTCTTTTTCAACATTGTTTTGGCTATTCCAGATCTATTTTGATTAACAAATGTTAGGATCATTTGTCTCTCTCCTCATTGTTATTCAGTCACTAAATTGTGTCCAGTTTTTTGTGACCCCATGCACTGCAGTGTGCCAGGCTTTCCTCTTTTTCTCCTTAGTTAAATTTATTTCTGGGGCTTCCCTGATAGCTTGGTTGGTAAAGAATCCACCTGTAATGGAGGAGACCCTGATTGGATTCCTGGGATGGGAAGATCTACTGGAGAAGGGATAGGCTACCCACTCCAGTATTCTGGGGCTTCCCTGATAGCTTGGTTGGTAAAGAATCCACCTGCAATGCAGGAGACCCCAGGTGGATTCCTGGGTTGGGAAGATTCCCTGAAGAAGGGAAAGGCTACCCACTCCAGTATTCTGGCCTGGAGAAGTTGCAAAGAGTCAGACATGAATGAGTGACTTTCACTTCACTTTCAAATTTATTTCTAGGCATATTATTATGATTCAGTTCCACATGGAGTTATTTTCTTAGTTTCTCTGATAGTTCATTATTATTGAATGGAAATGCAATAAATTTCTGTATATTATTGGTTTATCCTATGACTTCACTGAATTCATTTACTATTTCAAACAATTTTTCATAAAGTTTCCAAGGTTTTCTGTATAGAACAGCTGCAAATTGTGACCATCGTTAGCTGAGAATAGTGACAGTTTTAATTATTCTAAATTATCCTCTTCCAATTGATTTTTTTTTCTTGTCTGATTGTTGTGGCTAAGACTTCCAACTATTGAACAGAATTTGGAAGAGTAGCCATTCTAGGCTTGTTCCTCCTCTTAGAGGAAAAACTTTCAGCTTTTTATCGTTAAGATATCAGTTGGATTTGCCTTTAGAATGTGTATTATGTTGAGGTATACTTCTTATGTAACAACTTTATTAAAAATTTTCATCATAAATGTATGTTGAATTTTGACAAATGCTTTTTCTGTATCTCATGAGATGATGGTGTGACTTTTACCTTTTTTTTTAGTGTGATATATCACTTTAACTGATCAGCAAATATTGAACCATTCTCATACTCCTAGAGTAAGCCCTACTTTATCAAGCTGTATTCTTCTAATGTACTGTTGAATTTGCTTTGCTACTGTTGTGTTGAGAATTTTTTCACATATGTTTATCAGTGATAATAGCTAATCTTTGCAAGGTTTTCATATCAGACTAATACTGGCCTTGTAGAAAAAGCTTGGCAGCATTGCTTTCCCTACAACTTTTTGGACTAGTTTGAGAAGATTAGTATTCCTCTTCTTTAAATGTTTGGTAGAATTCCCCGGGGGATCTCTCTAACCCTGGACTTCAGTTATTTGGGAGATTTTGATAACTTCTTCCATTTCATTACTAGCAGTCTATTGGTTCAGTTTTTGTATTTCTTCTTGATTCTATCTTGGAAGATCACTTGTTTCTTGGAACTTAACCATTTTGTCTATGTTGTCCAACTTGTTTATGTATAACTGCCAGCAGTATTGTCTTATGATTATATTTTATCATATAAGTTGTAATTTCTTTTTCATTTCTAATGGCATTTATTTGTTCCCTCTCTTTCCTTCTTAATGAATTTTATAAACAGTTTATCGATTTTGTTTATCTTTTTAAAAACTTCTCTTCGATTGTTTTGTCTATTGTTTCTATCTCTCATTTATTTCTACTCTGATAATTATTATTTATTCTTTCTTCTAATTTTGGACTTTGTCTTTAATTTTTCATTTTCTTCTGGGTGGAAAGTTAGATTTTTTACTTGAGAAATAAGTGGTGTTGGGATAGCTACATACAAAGAATGAAACTAGAACAGTACTTTATACCATAGAAAGAAAGAAAGTGAAGTCATTCAGTCATGGACTGTAGCCTACCAGGCTCCTCCATCCATGGGATTTTCCAGGCAAGAATACTGGAGTGGGATGCCATTTCCTTCTCCAGGAGATCTTCCTGACCCAGGAATTGAACCCAGGTCTCCCACATTGTAGATAGACACTTTACCATCTGAGTCACCAGGGAAGTTATACCAAATATTATGGCAAACACAAACTCAAAATAGGTTAAAGACTTAAATGTAACACCTGAAACATAAAACTCCTAGTGGAAAACACATTTTTCTGACAAGTTTCCTAAGGAAAAAGTGAAAATAAACCATGGAATTTAATCAAGCTGAAATGCTTTTGCAGAGTGAAGAGAACAACAAAATGAGAAGGTAACTTTCTGAATGAGAGAGTATATTGCAAGCAATATGTCTCATAAGGGGTTAATATCCAAAATATAAAGAATTTATGCACTCAATATATTAAAAAAATAAGTAACTTAATTAAAAATGAACTTTTCTTTTTCCAGAAAAGACATAGAGATGGCCACCTGGCTCATGAAAAGATGTTCGACATAAAAAATAATTAGGGAAATGCAAATCAAAGCCACAATGAAATATCACCTCATACAAGTCAAAATGGCCATCACCAAAAAGAATGGAAATAACAAGTGTTGCTGAGGATATGATGAAAAGGAATTTTAGTATATGGTGGTTGGGAATTTAAATTTATAGTGGTGCTTTTGAAAACAGTATGGAAATTACACAGAAAATTGAAAGAGAACAAGCATATGATATAAGGATTCCATTCCTGGGTATTTATCTGAAGAAAATGAAAATACTAATTTGAAAAGATATATGCACTCCAAAGTTCATAGCAGGATTATTCACAGTAGTCAGATATTAAAGCAAACTAAGTGTTCATCAATAAATAAATGAATGAAGAAGATGTGATATATATTCAATGGAATATTCAGTTCAGTCACTCAATCCTGTCTGACTCTTTCCAACCCCATGAATTGCAGCATGCCAGGCCTCACTGTCCATCACCAACTCCCAAAGTTCACTCAGACTCATGTCCATCGAGTCAGTGATGCCATCCAGCCATCTCATCCTCTGTCATCCCCTTCTCCTCCTGCCCCCGATCCCTCCAAGAATCAGAGTCTTTTCCAATGAGTCAACTCTTCGCATGAGGTGGCCAAAGTACTGGAGTTTCAGCTTTAGCATCATTCCTTCCAAAGAAATCCCAGGGCTGATCTCCTTCAGAATGGACTGGTTGGATCTCCTTGCAGTCCAAGGGACTCTCAAGAGTCTTCTCCAACACCACAGTTCAAAAGCATCAGTTCTTCGGCACTCAGATTTCTTCACATTCCAACTCTCACATCCATACATGACCACAGGAAAAACCATAGCCTTGACTAGACGGACCCTTGTTGGCAAAGTAAAGTTTCTGCTTTTGAATATGCTATCTAGGTTGGTCATAACTTTCTTTTTTTTTTTTTATTTTATTTTTAAACTTTACAATATTGTATTAGTTTTGCCCAACATCGAAATGAATCCACCACAGGTATACCCGTGCTCCAAGGAGTAAGCATCTTTTAATTTCATGGCTGCAGTCACCATCTGCAGTGATTTTGGAGCCCCCCAAAATAAAGTCTGACACTGTTTCCACTGTTTCCCCACCTATTCCCAAGAAATGATGGGAACAGATGCCATGATCTTAGTTTTCTGAATGTTGAGCTTTAAGCCAAATTTTTCACTCTCCTCTTTCACCTTCATCAAGAGACTTTTTAGTTCCTCTTCACTTTCTGCCATAAGGGTGGTGTTATCTGCATATCTGAGGTTATTGATATTTCTCTTGGCAATCTTGATTCCAGCTTGTGCTTCTTCCAGCCCAGCATTTCTCATGATGTACTCTGCATATAAGTTAAATAAGCAGAGTGACAATATACAGCCTCAGCCATAAAACAATGAAGAATGAAATCTTGCATTTGGGACAACATAAGTGAACCTGGAGGATGTTACACTTAGTGAAATAAATCAGATATAGAAAGGATATAGAAAGGTAAAAACTTCGTGTCTTCAATTGTGCATGGAATCTAAAACCAAAAACAATACAGCAAATATATATAAATGTCAAAAGGACTATATAATGCTCAGCACAATAAAAATAGTCAATATTTTAAAATAACTTTGTATCGCATGTAATTTATAAAAATATTGCATCTCTATATTTTAGACTTGAAAAGGATATATTATTGTAAGTCAACTGTATTTCAATAAATAAAAATAAATTAACAATTAAAATAAATCTAAAAGATTTAAAGTATACAATCATATTCTGTTAGTACCTCAACACAAATCAGGTTGGATCAGAAATTGATATAAACTTTCTGGAGAGCATTTTGACAGTAAATATCAAAGGACCAAAGAATTCTAAAATTTCTTACTCTCCAATTTTATGTTTGCAGTTTCAACTTAAAGAAAGTGTTTTAAAGTGCACAAAACATGGTAAAATTAATTATGTCATAGTGTTACATATAAATAAGAAAATGTGACATAAATTTGAACAGTAGGTTAAATGATTGTTCAAACTACTGCACAATTGTACTCATCTCACATGCTAGCAAAGTAATGTTGAAAATTCTCCAAGATAGGTTTCAACAGTACGTGAACTGAGAACTTCCAGGTGTTCAAGCTGGATTTAAAAAGACAAGGAAATTGTCAAATTGCCAAGAGGTCAAATTGCCAACATCCATTGGATCATAGGAAAAGCAAGAGAATTTTAGAGAAATATCTATGTCTGCTTCATTGACTATGCTAAAGCCTTTGACTGTGTGGATCACAATAAATGTGGAAAATTCTTAAGAGATGAGAATACCAAATCACCTTACGTGCCTCCTGAGAAATCTGTATGCAGGTCAAGAAGCAACAGTTAGAACTGGACATGGATGATGGACTTGCTCAAAATTGTGAAAGGAATGTGTCAATGACATATATTGTCACTCTGCTTATTTAACTTTGTCCAGGGAGAAAGCATCATGCTTGATAATAAAATAGATGGCTGCTTGTAGTGGACATTATAACAGCACTCACACATGATTTAGAGAGGGAAGTAAAATAACTTTATTAAAGGGAAGTTATATGAAAAAGGAAATCAATCAATTCTTAGTTTTGCCTGAGTTTGAAGGAATTATAATTAAAAGTTAAATATTTTATTATAAATAAGATATTTCCAAAAATTATCATTTGCTGATATAAAATAAAATGAGCTAACTTTTAAGATCATTATTTTCTTCTTAGTGGGTTTGTTTCAACAAAGGTGGAATGAATATTGTTGGTACTGCTGTAGATGTCTTTATTAGATAAGAGGATGAATAGATAATCTTAACCTTTCTTCAAATTTTAAAAATTTGTTCGATTCAATGCAACATGTACAGAAAATACTCTAATTCCACCTTGAACTAGAAGTTGATCTTTCTGAGTCCAATTTCAAAGGGCACAAAAATCCACTCCATTAATGTATATGTACCATAAAATTCCATGGCTATCCCATTAAATGGGCTTACCTGATCACTCAGACAGTCAAGAATCTGCCTGCAGGGTGGGAGACCTGGGTTCAATCTCTGGGTTGGGAAGATCCTCTGGAGAAGGGAATGGCAACCCATTCCAGTATTCTTGCCTAGAGAATCCCCATGGACAAAGGAGCCTGGTAGCCTGCAGTCCATGGGGTTGCAAATTGTTGGAAATGGCTGAATGACTAAGCCCAGAGTAGTGCTGTCCAATAGAAATATAATATGAGACTAAAGGTAATATTAAATTTTCTAAAAACAATGTTAAAAAAAAGTAAAACAAAAAACAGATAAAATTGATTTTACTATTATATTTGATTTATCTCCAAAGCTATGGAGCTATTCAAGCTATGATCATTTTCATAAATAATAATATGTTAAAAACTGCTGATGAGCTCTTTTACATTGCTTTGTACCAAGTTTTCAAAATCTGATGTGCATTTTACATTTAAAGAACACCTCAACTTAAAAACTATTTGTAAATTATAATCCTGGATCTGCATTAAGAGTTCTTATTGATGTAAGAGAACCTAAGAGGTCTATCCTCTTTATTAATTTTAAACACAGTTTTGTTAACTAAAATTGTAGAGAAGATCTCAGAATTTATCTTGTGTAACTGAAACTTTCTACCCTTCCAATAGCAACTTCCCACCCTTCCAATAGCAACTTCCCATTTCTTTCTCTGCTCAGCCCCTGACAGCAAGTCTGGTGCTATTTGTATTATTTTAATTATTTTAGATCAGAAGAAAGAATTTTTAGAATTGAAGACAGATAACTTGAAATTATATAATTCAAAGAACATAAGACAAAATAAAAAAGAATGAATAAAGCTTAAGAACCATGTATAATTAGATTTCATAAATTTACAGTTAAAAAGTAGATTCTTATACTCAAGTTGCTCTGACCTTAAGGTTTTCCAATTACTGAACTGAATAGCAATTTTTAAAGTTAGGTTTAAAATAATTGAAACTAGATAAAATTTAAAAGTCAGAATTTTAGTTTGTAAATGTTAGGTAGTTACATTAGGGAAAAGGAGTCCAAAATGGTGGTGGCTAAAAGACAAGGAAGGGAAAAGCCCACGAAAATAGAATAAAGGAAGGTCAAAGAAAGGTCCGAGAACCGGGGTGAGGACTTCAGGTAGAACAGCACTCCTGGCTGAGCCCAATTTGCATAGGGCAGGCCCAGGGGGGAAAAAAAAAAAAAAAACATAAAAAGAGGAGCCACGAACTCTCTCACTCTCTCTGTCCTGTTCTGTCCTGTTTGTATGCTCTTTCTCTCTCTTTCTGTCTCTCTACCCCACCCCACTCCCCCACGCACGCTGGCATGCTCCTCCACTCTCTTCTCTTCTTCTAGGATGGATTCTCCTGCTATCTTCTAAATAAAATAGAACTGTAACACTGATTTGTCTAAGAGCTATGACATGGTTTGTTCAAGATCTGAGAGCTGTGACGCGCTAAGGGCTTTAATGTTGGTCGCTCCAAATCATTGTTGTGATGAGATAAGAACTGAGACGCATACACTGGCCTGACACATATATCATTTATACGTCAGTAAAAATGTTTGAAAAAAATTCAGACCTTGAGTTTCAATAACCACAAGTGCTCAGGTACTACATGTGGTTGAGTAGCCACCTTATTAGGTAGAAGAGGGCTCCAAGGACCCAATATCTTCACAACTCAGTAGAGCCATGGGGAATTTCCCTTCCTGGGATTCTGTTTAAAAAATTGAAAAGAAACTTACTTGTAGAGTGGAGTTGAAATGGAAGTTATAGACAAGATCCATTGTTACAAAGAGAACTAAACTTTTTTCCACTTCCTGAACATGTTACTTTAGCTTTTTCCTTCCATTTTATCTTAGAATGCATTATATTTCTTATTTTTGTGAAGATATTGAGCTGTCAGTATTTTTATATAGGATTTACAAGCCTCTTATTTTGCCACATTTTTAACCTGAAAACAAATATACACATATTTGTTATTTACCTAGTACCACATGACCTTTATTCCTTTATTACATGACAAACTTGTAAAAAGGAATATGAGGAAGTGGCAGTCTAACAAGTTTAAAAAGCTGGAAAGCATCAAAACTAGAATCAAACCACCTAACTGCTGAATTCAGTTCAGTTCAGTTCAATTGCTCAGTCGTGTCTGACTCTTTGCGACCCCGTGGACTGCAGCACTCCAGGCTGCACTGGATCAATGCTGTGACATGGTGTTGGGCAGGGTGGATCAGTCAGCGATGACTGGGAAAAGAAGACACAAGAGTATATGAGGACCTGGAGGATATCCATTAAAATTTACTTCACTCATAGCACTCATAAAGTGTTCACTGTGCACATTCAAATACTTGGTTGTTGCAGTTGAGCGACAGAGATGGGGTTCAGTTCAGTTCAGTTGCTCAGTCGTGTCTGACTCTTTGCGACCCCATGAATTGCAGCATGCCAGGCCTCCCTGTCCATCACCAACTCCTGCAGTTCACTCAAACTCACATCCATCGAGTTGGTGATGCCATCCAGCCATCTCATCCTCTGTTGTCCCCTTCTCCTCCTGCCCCCAATCCCTCCCAGCATCAGAGTCTTTTCTAATGAGTCACCATCCACGTTCATGTGAGGTGGCCAAAGTATTGGAGTTTCAGCTTTAGCATCGTTCCTTCCAAAGAAATCCCAGGGCTGATCTCCTTTAGAATGGACTGGTTGGATCTCCTTGCAGTCCAAGGGACTCTCAAGAGTCTTCTCCAACACCATAGTTCAAAAGCATCAATTCTTCGGCGCTCAGCCTTCTTCACAGTCCAACTCTCACATCCATACATGACCACTGGAAAAACCATAGCTTTGACTAGACGGACCTTTGTTGGCAAAGTAATGTCTCTGCTTTTGAATATGCTATCTAGGTTGGTCATAACTTTCCTTCCAAGGAGTAAGTGTCTTTTAATTTCATGGCTGCAATCACCATCTGCAGTGATTTTGGTTAGGAAATGTTTATAAATTAAATGGCTGTGCTTGCACTGTAGTGTTATAGAAATAACCAACAGGATTAAAGAAAGAAAGAACTGTTCTCTGTTTCCCTCAGTTTAGGCCACAGTATAGGAATAATAATAACACAATGACTTCTTTGTGAGGAAAGAGAAAAAATGTAGGCTACATATTCATCTTTTAATACTTCCTTCAACAAATTAGATTTGCCTCCAGAAATTAGCATTAAAATTATATAAATAGAGAGCTTCCTTCCCTTTGTTCTTATACTGTAGTCCCAAAAGCCAGCTGGGGATTATCCTCTGTAGTGTAATTTCAGTTACATATTTGTGTTCTATGCAAACAAGTCATATTGCTGGGTTTTGTCTAGAATTGACCTAAGAAGGGACATTGTCAGAGAAGAATTTGCCAGGAGCAGGAGCCAGTGAGCAGGGTCAGATGAGGCATGAATTAGGGGAACAAAAAGCAGTGATAAGACTTGATTTCAACCGTGCAGTTAAGAGTCTAATAAAGTATTGTTTAGTGAAACAATAATAGTATCATTTAGCAAATCAGAGGGCAGCATAGTTTTTTTTAGATATAACTTTTTAACTGACTTTTAAAATATATCTGCATATACCAAGAATCTGGTCATTTCTCTACTATTCCCCTTTTACAACTTTATTCCAAATCACTCTTTTCAGCCTAACAGACTTCTTAACATCATCTCCCTGATATCACTTTTGCCCTGCACTGCTCCTTTTCCACACAGCAAGGAAAACTCATATCAGATTGTGTTATGGCCCAGCTTTAAACATTTCCAGCCATTTTTTATTATATTAAGAAAATATGTGAAACTCATCGCTTGTAAAGCTACCATTTATTCTTTAGATCTCTCTTTTCTCAATCTTGTCAGTTATACCTGAATCATTATGGGTTCTTCTCTGTCACTTGAACACATTTAAGTGGTTTCTATCTCAGCCTTTTGCACTTGCCATGACCTCTGGTTGAATTACTCTATTCCCACATTTTTCACATATCTCATTCCACTCAAAAGTCATCCTTAGTCTAAGTATCATCTCCTTGTTTGTGTGTTAAGTTGCCTCCTTGCAACCCTATGGACTGGAGCCCCAGCAGTTTCCTCTGTCCAAGGGATTCTCCAGAGAAGAATACTGGAGTGGGTTGCCATGCCCTCTCTCAGGGGATCTTCCCAACTCAGCAATTGAACCTGCGTCTCTTATGTCTCCTACATTAGCAGGCAGGTTCTTTATCACTAGCACCACCTGGAAAGCCTCGTCACCTCCTTAGTTTCTACTTATTTTATTCACTGCTAAATCCCTTAGTGTAGTAGTCCCCAACCCTTCTGGAGCCAGGGACCAGTTTCTAAGAAAGCAAGTTTTCCACAGCATGGGTAGGGAGGGGATGGTTCAGGTAGTAATGTGAGAGATAAGGAGAGCAATGTGGAGAGACAGGTTAAGCTTCATTCCCTCATCCACCACTCATCTCCTGCGCAGCCATGGAGGTTGGGGATCTTTGCATTAGTGGGTGTCCAAAAATATTCAATGACTAATTAAACTATTTCTAAAAATATTTTAATAGAAATATACTATGAAATAATCAAATTAATACATTCATAGAAATGAGTCTTTCTAGCAATTTTTTTTTTATAATTATACTGAGTGAATCAAAAGTACAATGGGGTTCAGTTCATTTCTGTTCAGTTAAGTCGCTCAGTCGTGTCTGACTCTTTGCGACCCCATGAATGTCAGCACGCCAGGCCTCCCTGTCCAACACCAACTCCCGGAGTTCACTCAGACTCACGTCCATCAAGTCAGTGATGCCATCCAGCCATCTCATCCTCTGTCATCCCCTTATCCGCCTGCCTCCAATCCCTCCCAGCATCAGAGTCTTTCCCAGTGAGTCAACTCTTTGCATGAGGTGGCCAAAGTACTGGAGTTTCAGCTTTAGCACCATTTCCTCCAAAGAAATTCCAGGGCTGATCTCCTTCAGAATGGACTGATTGGATCTCCTTGCAGTCCAAGGGACCCTCAAGAGTCTTCTCCAACACCACAGTTCAAAAGCATCAATTCTTCGGTGCTCAGCCTTCTTCACAGTCCAACTCTCACACCCATACATGACCACAGGAAAAACCATAGCCTTGACTAGATGTACATTTGTTGACAAAGTAATGTCTCTGCTTTTGAACATGCTATATAGGTAGGCAAGAATACACAGAAGAACTGTACAAAAAAGATCTTCAGGACCCAGATAATCACGATAGTGTGATCACTGACCTAGAACCAGACATCCTGGAATGTGAAGTCAAGTGGGCCTTAGAAAGCATCACTATAAACAAAGCTAGTGGAGATGATGGAATTCCAGTTGAGCTATTCCAAATCCTGAAAGATGATGCTGTGAAAGTGCTACACTCAATATGCCAGCAAATTTGGAAAACTCAGCAGTGGCCACAGGACGGGAAAAGGTCAGTTTTCATTCCAATCCCAAAGAAAGGCAATGCCAAAGATTGCTCAAACTACCGCACAATTGCACTCATCTCACATGCTAGTAAAGTAATGCTCAAAATTCTCCAAGCCAGGCTTCAGCAATATGTGAACCATGAACTTCCTGATGTTCAAACTGGTTTTATAAAAGGCAGAGGAACCAGAGATCAAATTGTCAACATCCGCTGGATCATGGAAAAAGCAAGAGAGTTCCAGAAAAACACCTATTTCTGCTTTATTGACTATGGCAAAGCCTTTGACTGTGTGGATCACAATAAACTGTGGAAAATTCTGAAAGAGATGGGAATACCAGAACACCTGATCTACCTCTTGAGAAATTTGTATGCAGGTCAGGAACCAGCAGTTAGAACTGGACATGGAACAACAGACTGGTTCCAAATAGGAAAAGGAGTATGTCAGGGCTTTATATTGTCACCCTGCTTATTTAACTTCTATGCAGAGTACATCATGAGAAATGCTGGCCTGGAAGAAACACAAGCTGGAATCAAGATTGCTGGGAGAAATATCAATAACCTCAGATATGCAGATGACACCACCCTGATGGCAGAAAGTGAAGAGGAACTAAAAAGCCTCTTGATGAAAGTCAAAGTGGAGAGTGAAAAAGTTGACTTAAAGCTCAACATTCAGAAAAACGAAGATCATGGCATCCGGTCCCACCACTTCATGGGAAATAGATGGGGAAACAGTGGAAACAGTGTCAGACTTTATTTTGGGGGGCTCCAAAATCACTACAGATGGTGACTGAAGCCATGAAATTAAAAGATGCTTACTCCTTGGAAGGAAAGTTATGACCAATCTAGATAGCATATTCAAAAGCAGAGACATTACTTTGCCAACAAAGTTTGGTCTAGTCAAGGCTGTGGTTTTTCCTGTGGTCATGTATGGATGTGAGAGTTGGACTGTGAAGAAGGCGGAATGCAGAAGAATTGATGCTTTTGAACTGTGGTCTTGGGGAAGACTCTTGAGAGTCCCTTGGACTGCAAGGAGATCCAACCAGTCCATTCTGAAGGAAATCAGCCCTGGGATCTTTTTGGAAGTAATGATGCTAAAGCTGAAACTCCAGTAGTTTGGCTACCTCATGCGAAGAGTTGACTTATTGGAAAAGACTCTGATGTTGGGAGGGATTGGGGACAGGAGGTGAAGGGGACGACAAAGGATGAGATGGCTGGATGGCATCACTGACTCGTTGGACATGAGTCTGAGTGAACTCCGGGAGTTGGTGATGTACAGGGAGGCCTGGCGTGCTGCGATTCATGGGGTTGCAAAGAGTCGGACACGACTGAGTACTGATCTGATCTGCTCTGATCTAGGTTGGTCATAACTTTCCTTCCAAGGAGTAAGCATCTTTTAATTTCATGGCTGCAGTCGCCATCTGCAGTGATTTTGGAGCCCCAAAAAATAAAGTCTGACACTGTTTCCACTGTTTCCCCATCTATTTCCCATGAAGTGGTGGGACCGGATGCCATGATCTTCGTTTTTCTGAATGTTGAGCTTTAAGCCAACTTTCACTCTCCACTTTGACTTTCATCAAGAGGCTTTTTAGTTCCTCTTCACTTTCTGCCATCAGGGTGGTGTCATCTGCATATCTGAGGTTATTGATATTTCTCCCAGCAATCTTGATTCCAGCTTGTGTTTCTTCCATTCCAGTGTTTCTCATGATGTACTCTGAATAGAAGTTAAATAAGCAGGGTGATAGTATACAACCTTGACGTACTCCTTTTCCTATTTGGAACCAGTCTGTTGTTCCATGTCCAGTTCTAACTGTTGCTTCCTGACCTGCATACAGATTTCTCAAGAGGCAGATCGGGTCGTCTGGTATTTCCATCTCATTCAGAATTTTCCACAGTTTATTGTGATCCACACAGTCAAAGGCTTTGCCGTAGTCAATAAAGCAGAAATAGATGTTTTCTCTGGAACTCTCTTGCTTTTTCCATGGGATTAGCAATGGGATTAACAATGGGGTTAGCAAATATTAATCGCTAAGGTTGTTGTTCAGTCGCTCAGTCATATCCAACTCTGTCATATCTAACTCTGTTGCTCAGTCATATCTAACTCTATTGTTCAGTCACTCAGTCATATCTTTTTGTGACCCCATGGGCTGCAGCACACCAGGCTTCCCCATCTTTCACCACCTCCCAGAGTTTGCTCAAACTCATGTCCATTGAGTCAATGATGCCATCCAACCATCTCATCCTCTGTTGTCCCATTCTCTTCCTTCCTTCAAATAGGTTTAAGAAATCTCTTTCCTCAGTTCTGTGTTGGATCTAGCATGTACTGACTTATAAGACCCAGTATTGCATTTTCAAAAATTTTGTGAATAAACATGGAAAGTGAAATTGAAAGCCACCCAGTTGTATCTTTTTTTGTGACCCCATGGCCCATACACCCTTTGAATTCTCCAGGCCAGAATACTGGAGTGGGTAGCCTTTCCCTTCTCTAGGGGATCTTTCCAGCCCAGGGATCAAACCCAGGTCTCCCACATGGCAGGTGGATTCTTTTTTTTAAATTTTATTTATTTAAGATTTGGTTGCACAAGGTCTTAGTTGTGGCACATACGATCTAGTTCCCTGACCAGGGATTGAACCCTGGCCACCTTCATTGGGAGCTTGGAGTCTGAGCCACTGGACCACCAGGGAAGTCCCGCAGGTAGATTCTTTACCAGCTGACCCACAAGGGAAGCCCAAGAATACTGGAGTGGGTAGCCTCTCCCTTCTCTAGTGTATTTTCTCAACCCAGTAATCGAACCAGAGTCTCCTTGGCAGATTCTTTACCAACCGAGCTATTGAGGAATCCCAAAACATAGTCATTACTAAAAATTAAAATATACAAAACTGTAATTCAACAAACTGTATTAAAAACAAAGATAATCAAACTCACCAATACTTAGTGACTTTACTATATTTCACTATAATCTAGTCCTGTGGTTGGCAAATGTTTTCAGTAAAGTTCCAGAGAGTAAATATTTTAGGCTTTGTGGGCAACACAATCTCTGTCACAGGTACTCCTGAGAACCTCCCCACAGACAATTCATGGATAAATGGGAGTGGCATTGTTCAACAAACATTGTTTACAAAAGTAAATGACAAGCCATATTTGGCCCGTAGCCATCATTTACTGATACTTATTCTAGATTCTTGAAGTTCCTTGCATATATCAGGTATACATGAAGGATATGTTCTGAAATTGCACCCTGTCATACATCTCTTCTCAAATCCATGTTCTGGGGCTTTAAGTTGGTAGCTCAAAATTGGCCATGGTGGTGGTATGCATAAATACTTCTGAAATTGAAATTAACAAAGTATTATTTAAGTCTTTGAATCCCCCTCACTCCTCACTCCCCAAAACACACACACAAAGAGCTGGTTGTTAAATATTTACTGTCACATGATGCTTTCCTCCTACCATAGATTTTGGTGATAGTAACTGGAAAAACTACTGCACTTACAAGAAGTCATTTTTTCAGGACATCTGTAATGCTGTCAATAACAAGGTCTGAAAGCAATAAGGAAGGCATGACTTATCTCTTAGGTGGCAACACAGCTGCCTATTTAAAGAATTTTAAAAATATATAAAAATAGCATGCTATGTCAGTGATTAAAACATGCTTTGCATTTCAACTTCACTCAAGACTTTGCAATATATAGTCAATGTTAATATTAAAAAACTATTTATAAAGTATGCTTATACACGAGAGTAGGTGTGTATCTGCACAGAGGCTTCATTAGGGAACAAAAGAGTACAAGATGAAAAGTAAAGCAGGCAAGGGAGATAAGGGATGCTTGCAGGTGGTTTGGGGTGGATTGCAATTTTAAATAGAATTCCCAGAAAATCCCTCACTTAAAAACTACATTTAGCAGAGGCTTGAAAGAGTTGAGGGAGGCGTTTGTCTATATAGGCGGAAGGAGGTGGGAGAGGAGAGGCAGTTTTAAGCAGAATGAGCAAAAAGTGCCAATTTCTAAGGTGGAAGCAGGCCAAGATGTTTCAACAACAACAAGGGAGCCAGTGGCCGGTGCAGGGTGAGCAGAGTTATGAGATGGTAGAGGGCCAGTGATAGAAAATTATAGAAGCAATATGGACCATTAAATATATTAGAGTTTCTCCTCCTTTTTCTGAGTTCAGAAACCCTTAGAAAATGGTGAGCAAAAGAGTAACTTGATCTGACTTCAAGTTTAAAGGAATTATTAGAGAACTGGGAAATGAGGAAGGATGGGTTAGTAGAAACATGATTGTCAAAATGTTGGTGATTGTTGAAGGCTTGTGATGGATATGAGGTGGTTTTTTAATATTCTTCTATTACGGACAAGTTTGAAAAAAAAAAAAAAAGGTTGTATGCTGAAAATAGACTCTAAAGAATGGTGCTTGCAAGGATTGCAGTGGGAGGCTTCTGCAATGGCAGTGGTGAGAAATGGCCATGTGTGTGTTGTGCGTGTGCTAAGTAGCTTCAGTCGTGTCTGACTCTCTGTTATCCTATGGACCATAGCCTGCCAGGCTCCTCCGTCCATGGGATTCTCCAAGCAAGAATACTGGAGTGGGTTGCCATGCCCTCCTCCAGGGGATCTTCCTGACTCAAGAATTGAGCCTGCATCTCTTATGTCTCCTGCATTGGCAGGCAGGTTCTTTACCACTAGCGCCACCTGGGAAGCCCGAGAAATGGCCATGGCCTGGATCAAGTGAAATGAAATTTGGTCACTTGTGTCTGACTCTATGCTATGCTATGGGCTATACAGTCCACTGAATTCTCCCAGGCCAGAATACTGGAGGGGTTAGCCTTTCCCTTCTCCAGGGGATCTTCCCAACCTGGGGATCGAACCCAGGTCTCCCACATTTCAGGTAGAATCTTTACCAGCTGAGTCACAAGAGAAGTCCAAGAATACTGGAGTGGGTAGCCTATCTCTTCTTCAGTGGATCTTCCCTACTCAGAAATCAAACAGGGGTCTCTTGCACTGCAGGCTGATTCTTTACCAACTGAGCTATGAGAGAAGCGACCTGGAAAAATAAGAGTCAGATTTGAAAGGTAGGTTTTAAAAGAGGCTTTTGAAAGGTGCTTTTAAAAGCACTAACTGGAAAAAAAAAAACATGTTTAAAATCAATTTTTATTTTTCCTCAGGGCCTTCCTGATGTCTCAGTAGATAAAGAATCTGCCTGCAGTGCAGGAGACACAGGAGATGAGGGTTTGATGCCTGGATTGGGAAAATCCCCTGGAGAAGGGAACGGTAACCCACTCCTGTATTCTTGCCTGGAGAGTCCATGCACAGATGAGCCTGGTGTGCTACAGTCCAAAGGATTGCAAACAGTTGGACAAGAAGAAATGAGAATCAAGACAGAGCCAGATATTAAAGGTAGAGGCAAAAGCACTAACCAAAAGAATAAAATGTGTTTAAAATAATTTTTTTCTCAACTTTAATATACTTTCTGTTGTTTATTTATGCATTTTTTATCACAGGATTTTCACACTGCTGAGACAAAAATAGTGATAATCAAATAGATTTTTTAAAATAATTATTTCTCTTTCTCTTTTCAGTTTTACTTACACAGGACTTATTTAACCTTTGGCAATGTGACTGTAATTAAAGGTATTTTATGCAGTTGGCAGTAGACAAATTTCTCTCCTGTCCAGATTTATGAATTCCAATCACCAGGGTCTCATTTAAGCCAAGAAGCTCAGTCTGTCACTGCTCTTGAGAGGGGATCAGTGCCTCACTCAGCATTTCTCTTTGTTAAAATAATGCCATCTGTTGTTAGCCAAACTGTAACTAGAGTCTCACCTGCACAGAAGGATGTTTGTGTGGTTTTGCCATAAATTATGTCCACTCCAGCTTGCATTTCAGACTTCAAGAGGAGGACAGGGTGTTTCAGATGTTGGTAACAGTGAGTTCAATTAGATCTACAGGAAAAAAAAAAAAAACTAAAAGGCATTAAATTAGTTTATTTCTCCACATAAAAAGAAAAGCCAATTCATTAGGTAGTTTTATTTCTCAAACCTATTACTTACTTGGGTAAAATTTGAAGAGGAAAGGGTAAATATATTCCTCACTAGAACCAGACATTGATGTTAAGTTCTGCATATTCTCAAGACAAAAACTAGCATGATGGGAAATTAAGATCGAGTGAAAAATACTGGGAAATATACCATTATATAGTTTTGATCTTTAAAAAGAGAAATTATATGCAAAGCAACAACAATAACTGAAGAACTGATTAAAGGTCTCATGTCTAAGTATACACTTACTCTGTGGCTGTCCTGAAAAGCTGAGAGGAGGGAATTATGTGTCTTAGCAACCTAAGGGCTTTGGGTTTCCTAAAAAGTATGGGGTAGAGAGTTGGAACATCTTGGCAAAGAGACATTTTAGCAAAGCTGGATTGTTACCAGACAGAAATGGGGAAATGTGAAGAAATTCGTCCTCCAAGGAAGCTTGTCTGTCTCTGCAGACTCTCACTGGAAAAAGAAAGTTTCTCCTAAAATATATAATTCTATGGCTTGTATATTCATCTGCTTTAAAAATGATTTTACAATACACATAGATCCAAAAAATCTTTTAGATGAGTATAAGCACAATGATTTGTCACAGGTAGATATTACCAAGGTGCTTTTTAGGAAGCAAGCATATAACCTATCAGGAGAGATGCTTCAGTAACTAAGTCCAGGTTGGATACTCATCTTCCACTACTCTCCAAAGCATAAGGTCACAGCACAAAATCACAAAAGACATGAGGAAATAATTTGCTATGATTGAGAGTCAGGCATAATAGATTGTGGGATCAGAGCTCTAAGATATTCAAATAATAAAGTGGCAGTCATAAAAAGCATAAGATATGAATATTAAAAGTTATCAAAGAACTTTTAAAAGATAATTGCTACCCTTAGAAAAAGAACTACATGGTGAGAAAAAATAATGGGAAAATTTGAAAAGGAAACAGTTTTAGAAAAGAAAATATAGCCACAGAAAATGAAAAATAAATGCAAAGTTAATATAGAATAGATGACAAGCTATTGCACACAAAGTATACAACTGGCATTGCAATGAGAAAAAATGGGATATGAGATCTTGAAAGACACAATTCTGAAAAATTTTCAGAATTGATAATTAATAAACATAAATTTTCAAATTTTATATGCATGATTTTCTGAGCAACACAAATGAATCTAAAGTATCTGAAATATCTAGAATATATAGAGCCCTACTGAAATTGAAAAAAATGTTAACAATGACAAGAAAGCCAAGGCATTTTATTTAGAAAAAAATGTAAGACTGACCACAGAATTCCAATAATAATAGAAACCAGAATATACTGGAATCATCAAGGTGCTTAAGGAAAAATAATCAACTTCAAACTCTGAATTATTGATGTAAGTATAGGTAAATTATATTTATAAATTATATTTATATGAATGTTATATAAAAAATAAATTGCCGATGGAATTTTTATCATATGATCCATCAGGGAAGCCCATGAATAAAGGTAAATTCAGTATGAGACAGTGAAGCTTAAGAAGTAATGTGGGCTTTTATATTATTTTCTCTGTGCTTAAAATCTTTAATATGAAATTAAAAAATTATTTTTTAAAATCAATAGAAAAACATTCTGGTTACCTTAAATTTAAAAAGAAATGGGAGACCAATTTGTTGACAGGTATTTAGGAACCTCATAGAGTAACTCAATTAAACATGGGATGGAAAGAAAATAGGCCATTTTCAGATACTGCAGTATCAGGAATTATGATTCGTCTATCCATAATCCTATTCTCAGTGTGACTCAGCTCCACAATTCTCATTTACTTTTTATATCTTTTCTAGTTTTTCAAGTGATTTCGTATCAATTGATAATTACTGAGGGCTCATGTGAGTTGAGATCTGTTTCCATAAAAGAGAAACAGAGGTGGGATGATTTGAGAGAATAGCATTGAAACATATACATTACCATATATAAAATAGATAGCCAGTGGGAGTGTGATATATGATGCAAGGAACCCAAAGCCAATGTTCTATGACAACCTAGAGGGATGGGTGGGTGGGGAGGGAGGTGAGAAAGAGGTTCAAGAGGGAAAGGGGACACATGTACACCTGTGGCTGATTCATGTTGATGTATGGCAAAAAAAAAAAAAATCACAATAGTGTAAAGTAATTATCCTCCAATTAAAAAATAAATAATAAAAAGAAAGGGTAAAAAATTAAAAAAAAAAAAAGAGAAAATCATTGCCTTCACTTCATGAAATTTCTATTACATTTAACCTTTTACTACTTGTCACATACATTTATTTTCCTACATTTAAAGATGCCCTTACTTAATAGAATCCACTCTCATACTGCAAACATTCTTTCTATGTCTATCCTGGGAGAAAATTCCAAATAATATGTTGATGCCAAATCCAGATTTGATACCAGGGAATCACTCTTGTTCACATACGAATTCCACGTACAGAGGGTAGTCCCACACTACTTCAGTCTGATTAGACTCTGACACAAAACATACTGTTTATTTCACAAAAGACCATGAATACAACATTCGGTTCATTTATATTGATATCGTTCTATGTGTCAGGTGTTGTAATTGATATTTAGTGTAGATTAACGAATATAATTTTACATTTTGTGGAAGAGAAAATAATAAACAATGTTTTTTAAAGTAAGTTATAATTTAGAGAGTTTGTTAGAATTTAGTAATAGCTGACAAACTAGAATAAGATAAAGGGTATTAGAAGTTCATGGAGACAAAGGGTAGCTTCAACTTTATTTCAGGTGGTCAGGGTAAATACACTGCCAAAGTTACATTTAAGCAAAAATTGAAAAAAGCAAAGACATGTGTCATTTAAGTGAAGATTGCAGGAAGCGAAGGGAACAGCCAGTGCAATGGTTTAAGATGAGAGGGTGACGTGAGCAAAGTGAGTAACTCAAGAATAAGTGTAGAGAGGTGATGGAGATTCAGGTTCTAACTTGCCACGCTAAAGCCACTGTAAGGATGTTGGCTCTTACTTTGTGTGAGATGACAAGCCTTGATATATGCTATGGAATAAAAAACTGTATACTCTAAAGTTCATATGTCGAAATCCTAACCCCAATACCTAGGAATATATTTGGAAATAAGATTATTACAGATGAGATCATTAGGATGAGTACTAATCCAATATGACTGGTGTCCTTTTTAAAAGGGGAAATTTGGGAATGGAAGCACATACAGGGAGATTGTCATATGAAGATGAAGACAGAAATTGGGGCAATGCTTCTCAAGCAGACAAATATCAAATATTGCTAGCAAACCAGTAGAATCTAGAAGGATGGGGCAGATTTTATCTCAGAGCCTGCAAAAGGAACCAACCATGCTAACACTTTGGTCTTAACTTTGGAGCCTCCAGAACTGTGAGAATATAAATACGTAATATTTAAACCACCCATTTTATGGTACTTTTTTTTGATAACAACCCTAGCAGGACCATAAAGTAAACACTGAGCAAAAGAGTGAAATGACCCTACTTAAGTTTCGCAAGAATCACCTGGTTAGTATGTTTGGTGGGAGAAGCAAGAATGGAAGCACAATGATTAGTTAGCAAACTCTTAACATTACAATCAGCAAGAAATTGTAAGGACGAAGACCAGGGTTGAAGTTTAAGCATGATCAGATATTGGATCTATTTTGAAGGCATAGCCTCTTAGTGGATTGAATGTGGGCTGTAAAGACAGAAAGAATTCAAGGATAACTATGGTTTCTGGCATGTACATCTGGAAAGGTAGAGGTGCCAGGAACTGATATGTAGTGGCAGAGCTAAGGTTTAAATTAATTTCCCAGGTTGTCCTGACTCCCAGAATAATCTCTTTGCTCTTGGAATTAATAATAGGAAGATGTGCCAATATACAAATTATTCTTATAACATTCATATATATATATATAATATAAGCAATTTTTCTGTTCTCTTCCATTTGCCAGCATCCTTGAGAAAAATCCATACTCCTGAAGGTTCCTCATTTTCTTGATTATAATTGTTCTGTGTTGGATACTTTTTGTGGTAGATCTCTATTTTGGAAAATGATCAGGAGTGCAATCTACACAAGAATAGCAGATGACTTTGTGAAATGGCAGAAAGTCAATGATTTGTGCAGAGAAGTTCCCAGAGAAGAGCCTGCAATTTCCAGGGCAAGTTGTGGTGGACTCAGCACTTGCTACTGCAACTGTCATTACTAAGCAAAGCAACACCTTGTACTTCAAAGTCTTGTAGAGTTGAACATAATTGCTCCAATTTGCCCTGAAAAATCAAGTCCTCAAAAATTTCTGTCTTTTCTTGAATTATCTCACATTCACAGAGATATTAACCCAACACACAAAATGGAAAAATCAAAGAAGCTACAGATGAAACATATATCGATTTTCCTTAAGATCGGAATCTTTAAGTTTACACAATATGAAATATTCAACTGTACCTACAGTGGTAGTTGTATATTTTTTCATGTGGTAAGTACTTGAAAATAAAAACTTGAGGTAAATATATGAAAAATCTTCATTTTGATATTTTGCAAAACTAATACAATTATGTAAAGTTTAAAAATAAAATAAAATAAAAAAAAAAAAGAAGAATCTTCTAAGAGGGCATGCTTACTTGAAAAAATAGAAAACTATTTGTGAAACATAACATGGGGGAAATCATTTCAAGGAAGTGATACAAAGATTAACTTCTCTGTATACATTCCAACATTATGCAAAAGGCATAACATCCAGTATCTAAGGCAGAGGGATCTTCCTCAAAAGACAAACTTGAGAACAGAAAATTTTTAAATAATACAGACTTTTGATGAGTGGTATTGGTGTCATGTTTGACTTCCCTAGGAGTGCTTTGAAGTTTTTGAGGAACCTTTGAAACTGACATGGTGTTGAACATAAAAGACATGCTTAACAAGAAGAATTAATACCCAGATTCCATTTCGATCTCCTTTTAGAGTAGTCTTGAAAGCTAAATTAAATATTTCCCAGACACCCTTAGAGCTGCAGCTTTGACTGGGAATTTGGTTCTACGAAATCGATGCACTCACAGGAGTCAGAAGTGCCGCAGAGGCCATCTTGTGGCTGTTTTGCCACTACCCTCCAAAAGCAAAGTTTTGAAGGCACTGGGGTTTCTGCAGCAGCATTCCAATCAGTCGTTTTGTGGGAGAAGAATGGCAATTTTAGCAGCTTTGGTGATGTCAGTGAGAGCAGCAGTAGCAGCAATGGCTTTGATAGTATGTTCTCAACGTCAGTAGTTCTGGTAGTTCTCCTATGCCTCTCTACTGGAGGTCTTACAAAGTCATTCTGTAGATATTAATCAGGAAGTGATTCTTGGAAGTCCATTCTAGGTGTTTTTGGCTCCTTTGTCCATATAATTCTCCAGACAAGTATATTCGCTTCTCCCAACCCAGGGATCGAACCTGGATCTCCTGTATTGCAGGTGGATTCATTACCATCTGAACCACCAGGGAATCTCCTTACTCATGTCCAAGATTTTACTTTTATTTACTTATTTTTTCTGTGAAAATCATTGTCTGCTTTAAAATATCAAGAAGTCTGAGAGATGAAAATCTTGAAAAAATTCAAGTTCCGTACCTTTCTACTGCCAACTTGAACAAGCAGAAGACTTTGAACTGATGCTCGGGTTTCATAGACTTGAGTGATGTTGAACTCCAAAGAAATGTAATCAACCAGTATCTTGTATCCTGACTGTCTATCCAGGCTTTTGGGCCAAGGTAAATATTTTACTGCTGAGCAACCAGGGGAGCCATACATTTAAATTATATATTGTTTAATCAAAATCTGAGAGTGATTTCTGACCTCATAAACTAAATAAATAAGGCAGAAATGCTTTCTGTATGAAAGGTTGTTGCTGCGAGCTGTGTGCTACACCAGGATTCGTGACCTCCAGAGGAGAGGATTTCATTCCAGAGCCAGAAACCAGGTTTGGCCACTAGAGCTTTTGATGTAACAGAATTTTATTAAAGTATAAGAGAGATAGAGAAAGCTTCTGACATAGCCATCAGAAGGGAGCAGAAAGAATGCCCCCTTGTTAGATTTTAGTAAGATGCTTTATGTCTGTTTGCAAGCTATTAATCAGATAAGAGAGACACCGCAAGGCTGAGGGAGTTTCACCAGGCTCCTCTCCCACTATATGCATTTTTGAGATAGGATGGCATGAGGTGTGTCATCCCTGGTCATAGAACAATTGACATGGACACTGGTTTGTTGAGCCATTATCAGCCCAAGGTTTGAGAAAAGAAAAAGTAGTTAGTCTTAGGCTGAACCATTTTTAAGAAATGCAGATTCCAAAGCAAATAGGTAGTTTCATTAACATAGCTTAAGAAAAACATTTCCATAAGAAAAACGCATCAGTTAGCTCAAGGCAGAACCAGGTGCCACCAACACAGAATTAAAAGAAGCCCCTTGTAATTTTGTAGAGAGAAGGAGAAAAAAAAAAAAAAAATGCTTGCCACTTGCAGTTTATTTTCTCTTGACATTTGGGGGCCTCTGGCTTTCTTACATGTTACCCTCTCACCTAGTTGTTAAAAGTGGGCAAAAGAAGGGAGTTATTTTAAAAGGAGACCTCACTCTGTATTTCATGTCTCATCTTTAATAGAGCTATAAATTTGCTGTATTATTTAGACCTTTTTTTCATAATAGTTGCTTACCTTCATCCCTATAAAAAAAGACAAAGAATGAAAAACAGAGCCACATATGTTCCTGTTTTTAGAGGTGATCAGTATGTATAAATGAAAATAAGAAATTACTGACTCTAGGGAAAGTGGCAACCCCAAATACATCACACTAATTAAAATGGCAACCCCTCAAAAACATTGTAAAGTTAAATGTCCATCTATTTATACCCACAATAAGACTTGGGATATAATTCTGTTTACAAACTTTTAACTTCCATTTTAATTCAGTTCAGTTCAGTCGCTCAGTCGTATCCAACTCTTTGCGACCCCATGAATCGCAGCACGCCAGGCCTCCCTGTCCATCACCAACTCCCGGAGTTCACTGAGACTAACTTCCATCGAGTCAGTGATGCCATCCAGCCATCTCATCCTCTGTCGTTCCCCTCTCCTCTTGGCCCCAATCCCTCCCAGCATCAGAGTCTTTTCCAATGAGTCAGCTCTTCGCATGAGGTGGCCAAAGTACTGGAGTTTCAGCTTTAGCATAATTCCTTCCAAAGAGAGCCCAGGGCTGATCTCCTTCAGAATGGACTGGTTGGATCTCCTTGCAGTCCAAGGGACTCTCAAGAGTCTTCGCCAACATTTTAATTAATATTTATCAATTAGCATATTTCCCTGAAACAGTTTTAAAAGGGTAAAGTTGAAAATGCTCACTTCATCATCAAATTCAAATGAAAATAGAACATTTGTGTGTCTTTGCTACATTCTTTCCAAGCACTAACAGTTTACATTACTTTCATGAATAATCACCTCTTGTTTGGTAAAATTCATAATAAAAATATGCATTTCTTCAAATATAGTTTTTGAGGTTGACTATTTCAAATTATAAGATTTATTCAAATGAAGTTATAAACAGAATATTTTCTTTCATTGAGAAAGTGGGGGAAACAAAATTTTTCCAATAATCTGGAACTTACCTGGAATTTCACTGAAACAGATTTTTTCTTTATTTATTAAAATAAAAAGTTATGTTTACCAAACAATCAATGGCCATGTCTGATTAATTATTCCATAAGTTAGATATGAATATGGGTAATGATTGAATTAGTATTAATACTAAGTGGCATTCTCTTAACACTGGTAGTACTTAAGGTTTATACATAAAAAAAGAAAAAGCAGTATGATGAGGCAGAAAAGCATGTGCTGAGAATCAGTATGTTGACGTTTATTCAGGTTTCTATCATATGTGCATTGTTTTGCTAATTCACACCACAGGCTTTTATGATAAATGTATTTTTATTTTTCTTATTTTCAATTTCAAAAACTGAGCTACAAAGAGGACTACTGGATCGTTTTGATGCAGGCTGGGACTTGGAACGCATTGCTGCAATGCTACAATGCTTCCACCTGAACAAAGGTCTTCTATAGCAACAAATTACAAAGAAAATGTAAAGGACTAAAAATAACTGCATGCATGCACAGATTGGGCAAATTATGGACTAAGATACACAAAGACTGAAAAACCCAACTGTCACTTTGGAAGAGTAGGGAGCAAAAACAGGATACTAAGTATGACCCCTGCACTCAATACAACCTAAGGTGTGAGCAAACCACTATGCCACCTCTGGGCCTGAATCCTGGACACACCTTTACCCTCATTCCCTATAAGGAACCTCCTTGCCCTGCTCATGGAGTGAGTAAGGGAATGTGTTGTTTGTTTTCGCTCTCCTGCAGCTGCAAGAGTCCCAGTAAAGCCTTGCCTGAATTTCTTGCCTGGTTCCTGGAAAATTTCTATTGACTGGGGAAGGCCAAGAACTCTGGTTGGTATCAATCTGACCAGTGTTTCAAAAATGGTGAAGCAAAAGTGTAAACAGAAATTTCATACTCTCAAAATCAATACTCTTTCCTGTGCATTATATTGCATTTCATTCCCAACTTTATGACTAACTACGTGTGCAGTTACGGACACAGTGCTTAAATTCTATGAGACAGGGGCTGCTTATTCATCACATTAGGGATTAAGCTCCATAAGGAAAGGACTTTATATTTTTTTATGATTTGGTGTTGCAAACAGAACTAAAAGTGAGAAAACATCCTTGTTCATAGAACAGCCTGAGAAATATCTGTTTCCATGTGCCTTGTTTGTTTAGACAAGAGAGTCAAGTAAAGAAAGACAAATGAGAAGGCACCTCAAGGAAGCTGTATCAGATGAATACCTGATAGGGTCAACTAGGACTGAACCAGATGCAAGGTTAGAATCCACAATTGCAACTTCCAGTCATTGATCTGATCAAATGAGTTATCCACATAATTTTATATGACTATGGAAAAATAAAAACTATAACAATTAGGGGAAGTATCATTATTTTGAGGATCTGTTGTATTTACCACAAAAAAATACCACAGAATCCAAAAGAAAATATTAGGAAAGAGTTTGTTATACTATTAAGAATGCAGAAATATTTGGTTTCAATGAAAGAGAAACAGAAGCCCTAAGGAATTCACTCAAAAATTATATGTAGCATTAAACTATGAAAAGCGGGAAATTAAAAATACATATGCAAATTCAATAGCTTTCTAATTGATAAATTTTTAAAGGCAAGGAAAAAAGGACCTTAAGCATAGTATTAATAAACTTTTAAATGTCTAAAGTTTAATTTTGTAATGCATTCCTATGTTTTTACAAAAAAAATAAACTGTAATGCAATGGTAACTATATATGCACACATATATGGAGTATACATACATACACATACACACACACACACACATATATATATATATATATATATGATATCTTCCATTTACTAGAATTCCAAATAACATGCAATTCTTATGCCAGTTGTTGCTCTTGTTGGTCAGTCCTTAGTCGTGTCCACCTCTTTGTGATCCCATTGATGTCAGCATGCCAGGCTTCCCTGTCCTTCACTATCACCTAGAGTTTGCTCAAATTGACGTCCATTGAAACAGTGATGCTATCTAACCATCTCATCCTCTGCTGTGCCCTTCTCCTTTTGCCTTTAATCTTTCCCAGCATCAGGGTCTTTTCCAATGAATCAGCTCTATGCATCAGGTGGCCAAAGTATTGGATCTTCAGCTCAGCATCAGTCCTTCCAATGAATATTCAGGGTTGATTTCCTTTATGATTGACTGGTTTAATCTTCTTGTAGTCCAATGGACTCTTAAGAGTCTTCTCCAGAATCACAATGAAAGTATTGATTCTTTGGCATTCAGTATTTTTTAAGGTCCAATTCTCACATCCATACATTGCTACTGGGAAAACAGTAGCTTTGACTACATGAACCTTTTTTTGGCAAAGTGATGTTGCTGCTTTTTAATATGATGTTTAGGTTTGTCATTGCTTTCCTTCCAAGGAAAAAGCCTCTTTTAATTTCTTGGCTTCAGTCACCATACACAGTGATTTTGTAGCCCAAGTTAAGAAGATCTGTCCCTCCTTCCATTTTTCCCCCCTGCTATTTGCCATGAAGTGATGGGACCAAATGCCATGATCTTAGTTTTTAATGTTGAATTTCAAGCTAACTGTCTCACTCCCCTCTTTCACCCTCATCAAGAGGCTCTTCAGTTTCTCTTCACTTTCTGCCATTAGAGGGCTATCATCTGTATATCTTAGGTTGTTGATATTTCTCCTGGAAATCTTGACCACAGCTTGTGATGCATCCACTGGGGCATTTCACATGATGTATACTGCATAGAATTTAAATAAGCAGGGTGTCAGTATATAGCCTTGTCATACTCTTTCCCCAACTTGGAACCAGTCAGTTGTTCCATGTCTGGCTCTAGCTGTTGCTTCTTGACTCACATAAAGGTTTCTCAAGAGATAGGTATGGTGGTGTGGTATTCCCAGCTCTTTAAGAATTTTTCACAGTTGTGATCTACACAGTCAAAGGCTGTAGCATAGTCAATGAAGCAGAAGTAGATGTTTTTCATGGAATATCCTTGTTTTTTCTATTATCCAATGAGTATTGGCGACTTGATTTCTGATTCCTCTGCCTTTTCTAAACCCAACTTGTACATCTAGAAGTTCTTGATTCATGTACAGCTTAAGTCTAGCTTGAAGGATTTTGAGCATAGCTTTACTAGCTTGTGAATTGAGAACAGTTGTATGGTAATATGAGCATTCTTTCCATTGACCTTTTTTGAGATTGAAATGAAAACTGACCTTTCCAGTTCTGTGGCTGTTCCTGAGTTTTCCAAATGTACTGACATATTGAGTGCAGCACTTTAAAAGAGACACTGATGTATAGATCAGTCTTATGGACTCTGTGGGAGAGGGAGAGGGTGGGGAGATTTGGGAGAATGGCATTGAAACATGTATAATATCATGTATGAAATGAGTCACCAGTCCAGGTTCAATGCATGATACTGGATGCTTGGAGCTGGTACACTGGGACGACCCAGAGGGAGGGTATGGGGAGGGAGGAGGGAGGAGGGTTCAGGATGGGGAACACAGGTATACCTGTGGCAGATTCACTTCGATATTTGGCAAAACTAATACAATATTGTAAAGTTTAAAAATAAAATAAAAATTTAAAAAAATCATTATCTTTTAGGATTTTAAAAGCATCATCTTTAGGATTTTAAATAGCCGAGCTGGAATTCCATCATCTCCATTAGCTTTGATCATAGTAATGCTTCCTAAGGCCCATTTGACTTCACACTCCAGGTTGTCTGGCTTTAGGGAGTGATTACACCTTTGTGGTTATCCAGGTCATTAAGACCTTTTTAAAAATACTTCTGTGTATTCTTTCCACCTCTTCTTAATCTCTTGTGATCTGTTATGTTCTTACCATTTCTGTCCTTTATTGTGCCCATTCTTGCAGAAAATGTCCTGTTAATCTCTCCAAATTTCTTGAAGTGATCTCTAGTCTTCTCATTCTATTGTTTCGCTACATAACTTTGCATTGTTTCTTTAAGAAGGCCTTATCTCCACTTGTTAGTCTCTGCAACTTTGCATTCAGTTGGGTATATGCTACCCTTTCTCCCTTGCTTTTTACTTTTCTTCTTCCCTCAGCTATGTGTAAAGTCTCCTCAGCCAACCACTTTGCCTTTGTGCATTTTTTTTGTTTGTGATGGTTTTGGTCACTGTCTCCTGACAATGTTGCAAACCTCTGTCTGTAGTTCTTCAGGCACTCTATCTACTTGATCTAATCCCTTCAATCTGTTTGTCACTTCCAGAGTGTAATCATAAGGGATTTGATTTAGGTCAAACCTGAATGACCTAGTGGTTTTCCCTTTCTTCAATTTAAAACTGAATTTTTAAAGCACTGATGATCTGAGCTTGTTTTTGATATTGTTTTTCCTGAATGTATAGAGTTTCTCCATCTTCTGCTGCAAAGAATATAATCAATCTAATTTTGGTATTGACCATTTGGTGATACTCACTGACCTAGAGCCAGACATCCTGGAATGTGAAGTCAAGTGGGCCTTAGAAAGCATCACTATGAACAAAGCTAATGGAGGTGATGGAATTCCAGTGGAGCTATTCCAAATCCTGAAAGATGATGCTGTGAAAGTGCTGCACTCAATATGCCAGCAAATTTGGAAAACTCAGCAGTGGCCACAGGACTGGAAAAGGTCAGTTTTCATTCCAATCCCAAAGAAAGGCAATGCCAAAGATTGCTCAAACTACCGCACAATTGCACTCATCTCACATGCTAGAAAAGTAATGCTCAGAATTCTCTAAGCCAGGCTTCAGCAATATGTGAACCGTGAACTTCCTGATGTTCAAGCTGCTTTTAGAAAAGGCAGAGGAACCAGAGATCAAATTGCTAACATCTGCTGGATCATGGAAAAAGCAAGAGAGTTCCAGAAAAACTTCTATTTCTGCTTTATTGACTATGTCAAAGCCTTTGACTGTGTGGATCACAATAAACTGTGGAAAATTCTGAAAGAGATGGGAATACCAGAACACCTGATCTGCCTCTTGAGAAATTTGTATGCAGGTCAGGAAGCAACAGTTAGAACTGGACATGGAACAACAGACTGGTTCCAAATAGGAAAAGGAGTTCCTCAAGGCTGTATATTGTCACCCTGTTTATTTAACTTACATGCAGATTACATCATGAGAAACGCTGGGCTGGGAGAAGCACAAGCTGGAATCAAGATTGCCAAGAGAAATATCAATAACCTCAGATATGCAGGTGACACCACCCTGATGGCAGAAAGTGAAGAGGAACTCAAAAGCCTCTTGAGGAAAGTGAAAGTGGAGAGTGAAAAAGTTGGCTTAAAGCTCAATATTCAGAAAACGAAGATCATGACATCCGGTCCCACCACTTCATGGGAAATAGATGGGAAAACAGTGAAAACAGTGTCAGACTTTATTTTTCTGGGCTCCAAAATCACTGCAGATGGTGACTGCAGCCATGAAATTAAAAGACGCTTACTCCTTGGAAGGAAAGTTATGACCAACCTAGATAGCATATTGAAAAGCAGAGACATTACTTTGCCAACAAAGGTTCGTCTAGTCAAGGCTATGGTTTTTCCTGTGGTCATGTATGGATGTGAAAGTCGGACTGTGAAGAAGGCTGAGCGCTGAAGAATTGATGCTTTTGAACTGTGGTGTTGGAGAACACTCTTGAGAGTCCCTTGGACTGCAAGGAGATCCAACCAGTCCATTCTGAAGGAAATCAGCCCTCGGATTTCTTTGGAAGGAAAGATGCTAAAGCTGAAACTCCAGTACTTTAGCCACCTCATGCGAAGAGTTGACTCATTGGAAAAGACTCTGATGCTGGGAGGGATTGGGAGCAGGAGGAGAAGGGGGTTACAGAGGATGAGATGGCTGGATGGCATCACTGACTCAATGGACATGAGTCTGAGTGAACTCCGGGAGTTGGTGATGGACAGGGAGGCCTGGCGTGCTGTGATTCATGGGGTCACAAAGAGTCAGACATGACTGAGTGACTGATCTGATCTCTGATCTGATCTGATGTACCAAGTCATCTCATGCTATTAGAAAAGGGTACTTGCTATGCCAGTGTATTCTCTTGTCAAAACTCTGTTAGCCTTTACTCTACTTCATTTTCTACTCCATTGTCAAATTTGCCTATTACTCCAGGTTCTCTTGACTTCCTACTTGTGCATTACAATGCTCCATGATGAAAAGGACAGCTAATTTGGCTGTTAGTTCTAGAAATTGTTGTAGGTCTTCATGTAACTGGTCAACTTCAGCATCTTTGGTGTCAGTGTTTGGAGCAGAGACTTGTATTACTCTGATGTTGAGTGGTTTGCCTTGGAAATGATTGAGATCTTTCTGTCATTTTTGAGGTTGTACCCAAGTACTGTATTTTAAGTACTGGCTCTTTTGTTGACTGTGAGAGCTACTCTGTTTCTTCTAGGGGATTCTTGCTCACAGTAGTAGACATAATGGTAATCTGAACTAAATTCTCCTGTTCCTGCCCACTTTATTTCATTGATTCCTAAGATCTCAATATTCACTCTTGCCATGTCTTTATTAACCACAGCCAATTTACCTGACTCATGGACTTAACATTCCAGGTTCCTATGTAAGATTATTCTTTACAGTGTTGGACTTGACTTTCACCATCAGACACATCCACAGTGAGTGTCATTTCTGCTTTGGCCTAGCTGTTTCATTTTTTCTGGAGCTATTAGTAATTGCTATCTGCTCTTCCTCAGTAGCATATTAGGACAGCTTCCAATCTACCACCAGCTTCTTATGGTGTCGTATCTTTTTGCCTTTTCATACTGTTCATGGGGTTCTCACAGGAAGAATATTGCTGTGGTTTGCCATCCCCCCTTTAGTGGACTATGTTTTGTGAGAACTTTTTACAATGACCTGTCCATCTTGGATGGCCCTTCATGACATGGCTCATAGCTTCATTGAGTTATACAAGCCCTTTTGTCATGATATGGTTGTGATCCATGAAGGGAATTATACTAGTAACATTGAGAATTTTAATCCAATATTATTAGATGAATACCTTATTGTGAAATGGCAAGTTAATTTAAATTTAGAGTTTAAGGAGAGTAGATCACCACATGCTGATAAAAACAAAACAACAACTCAGTGTTAAGGACCATGCTAAGGAAATAGGCAGCAAGAGGAAATTTCTCCCTAAAAACAATCACGTTATGAATATTTACATATCCTCATCAGTATAAGTAGTTTACATGCTTTATCTCATTTAATTTCAGAATCTGAAGTTAATGTTTTTATTTTTATTGATTTAAAGATTAAGATTAAGAAATGTGTGAAGAGCAATTCATTCAACGTGACTGGGAGAATATCAAATCCTAATGAGGAAACATTAACAGATTTATCATTTATGGTTCTAGTTATGGGATAGTTGAGGAGGGACTAATTAAAAACATGTTTTAAATTTCAAACATATGAGCAGATTAAAGGTAAACAACCCAGAGTAAGGAAGTATCCTGTCACCTAACAGAAGAGAAAGCCCTTGCCCCTCTCTCATTGACCTTGTGGGACAAAAAGAGGCAGAACCCTGAGTAATCTGCTGTAGGAGAGGGGATTACTGGTAAAGGTACACAGTCACCTCTTGGTGACCTTGAAGAGAGGTAGGCAGATGAATAATTACCTCTCCTTAAAAGCTGGCTTAAAGCTCAACATTCAGAAAACTAAGATCATGGCATCTGGTCCCATCACTGCTTGGGAAATAGATGGGGAAACAGTGGAAACAGTGTCAGATTTTTTTTTGGTGGCTCCAAAATCCCTGCAGATGGTGACTGCAACCATGAACTTAAAAGAAGCTTACTCCTTGGAAGAAAAGTTTTGACCAACCTAGATAGCATATTCAAAAGCAGAGACATTACTTTGCCAACAAAGGTCTGTCTAGTCAAGGCTATGGTTTTTCCAGTGGTCATGGATGTGAGAGTTGGACTGTGAAGAAAGCTGAGCACTGAAGAATTGATGCTTTTGAATTGTGGTGTTGAAGAAGACTCTTGAGAGTCCCTTGGACTGCAAGGAGATCCAACCAGTTCATCCTAAAGGAGATCAGTCCTGGGTGTTCACTGGAAGGACTGATGCTAAAGCTGAAACTCCAATTCTTTGGCCACCTCATGCAAAGAGTTGACTCATTGGAAAAGACTCTGATGCTGGGAGGGATTGAGGGCAGGATGAGAAGGGGACAATAGAGGATGAGATGGCTGATGGCATCACCGACTCGATGGACACAAGTTTGGGTAAACTCTGGGAGTTGGTAATGGACAGGGAGACCTGGCATGCTGTGATTCATGGGGTTGCAAAGAGTTGGACTCGACTGAGCGACTGAACTGAACTGAACCTCTCCTCTACTCTGAACTTTTGCTAATGGATCTCTTTGCCCAAGCTCATGCAGAAAACAGAGAATAAATGAACATTTTGATCTAGACCATAAGATCAGCTTCTTGAAATATAGAAAAGAATGGAAAACTGTATATGAAGTGAATGTAGAGAGGAAAATAGAAGCTATCCATCACAACTCTTTGCATATCATATAGGCAGATAAAAATCTGCAGATAGATAATATTCACTAAATCAAAATAAAAAGGAAATGAATTGTAAAATGGTATAAAGAACAGAAGCCAATGAGAAAACTATAGGAAAGGATGTAGAATTTGAGATGTTTGAATGGAGACTTTGACAGTAACCTGTGTATGTCTATTTGGCTTGAATATTATAATACAAGGGTGTATTTATATTTTTAGCTTTGTATTTAAAACTGAAACTAGCAACCACACAACTTCAAGACGTATCTCTCTCTCAATTACAAGTCTGGGGACCTGAGCCCTCACTACAAGTCTCAGAGGCAGCTGGATGAGTATACAAGATGCACTTCTGGAAGCCAAGCCAGACTAAGAATCAGAATGACAGACTACCAAATGTAGTGGGAACAGAGCACAATAGGAATTAAAACAAATGAGAGTATCAGTCAAGATGCAGATGTGGGAAACTGTTAGTGAGTAACAATAAATAGTGGAAGAAATTCCAAATCAATTGGAGGAAGGATGTCCCTAAGAAATTGTGTAGTACTGAGCACTTTGAATAAACTACTCATCTTTACAGACAAACATTTCGTTATAAATGTTCAAGGTTATATAAACTGTGTTTATATTAGTTGTACAAAGTAGCTCCATCACTTTCTCCACACCTTGAATATATCTGTTCAGAAGATGCAAACAGATAAAAAAGCATTTTATAAGAAGCATATACTTCAAATCAACCTTTGAACATTTTTCCTGGAATAAATTCTAATTTAATTCCTATTTTGCCCAGAAGAGTGGTGGATGCATAGTAAGTATTTAACAAATACTTTTGAATTAGTAACAAAAAATACAAATAGCTTCAGGGTTAGGAGATGATACTAGATTTCATAAGTGACTCAGAATACTTTCAGGACAATCTCAGGAATTTGATAATTCCTAAAGTGAGTCCTGGACCTAGATTTGAAGGAACCACAGCATATTTGAAACTCAGGTGTGACATTCTGACTCATCAGTTAATATGAAGACTGATATATCAGACTTTTTGTAAGAACGTTACTAAGGATATTAATTATATTGTTGTTTCTTTTGCTTCTTATCCTCTTAAAAGAAAAAAAAAACTAAAAATGCTCAAGACTAACACAGAAGTACTCCACAGGTGACAGTAAATCCTTTTTTCCTGACTCTCATAATTAGACACTGGTGAATGCCAAATGCCTTCTGTGGTTAGAGACTCTTAAGTATCATGTTTTCTTGAGCTCCATGAGATGGCACTTTAATAAACTTCATCTTTGCCAGTCACCTACAATGTTACCTTGTAGGCAATCCAAGGATAAGTTGTGAGAGCCTGTCTCTCCACCCAGGTAGTAATGCTTATTGCCATTCCTAGTGAACATAAAAGAGATGTCTCTGTTGTGGTATCTTAATAGATCCTGTAGTTCTCAGGCATTTTGTAACAGTTTGATATAATTATTATGTCTCATAAAAAATAAATTTTAAACTGTAATACTCCAGCCTGCTGTGCTGCTTCACTTCAAAATAACTTATGGCTACTGGGTTCTCCTGAACAATATTGGTCCACAACAATAATAAAGTTGTCATCAAGAAGTGATGATAGACCACTTTGCATTGTTATAACTGCCTTTTTGTAGTATAACTGTTTGCAACTTTATGAGGTCTTCATAAATGTGATCAATTGCAATAATAAAGTTGTGAGGCATTTGTGGCAGCTTATGTTTCTCTGCCTCAAAACAGGACCTGCCTTGCTTGTTGGTCTAATGTCTGTGCTTGTGTCATTGACTGCCACAGAGCTCTGGGCTATGAAAGGAACAACAAAATTTGCTTCCAGAGTTGTTCCCTGGCTTCCAGGCACTTCCAGTAATTCATTCATGTAACTGTAAACATATCAAGTTCAAGCAATAGCAGGATAACTTTTTTGTCCTACATAAACTGGGAGAGGCAAGTCAAGCACTCCATAAAGGGTCATTTTTCCTTTTTTTCCCCAGGCATTATTAGGAAGTTAAGTGGTGCTAGTGTTAAAGAATCTGCACTAGTGGTAGAGAATCCTCCTGGCAATGCAGGAGAAGCAGGAGATGAGGGTTAGATCCCTGGGTCAGGAAGATCCTCTGGAGGAAGCCATGGGAACCACTCCATTATTCTTGCTGGGAAAATTCCATGGACAGAGAAGCCTGGTGGGCTACAGTTCATGGGGTCGCAAAAAGTTGGACATGAATGAAGCGACTGAGCATGCATATTCTAAGGATTGACTTAAAATTATTATTTGTTTTCATTATAATGACTTCCCTGGTGGCTCAGATGGTAAAGAATCTGCCTACAATGAGGGAGACCTGGGTTTGATCCCTGGATCTGGAAAATCCCCTGGAGAAAGAAATGGCAACCCATTCTAGTACTCTTGGCTGGAAAATCCCATGGATGGAGGAGCCTGGCAAGCTACAGTCCATGGAGCCCCAGAGAGTTGGACAAGAAAATAGAGACAACTAAGTGACTTCACTTTTCATTATAATGGTAACATACAGTAATGTTTATTTACTTAACAAATACAATAAAAATACATATAGGCAAAAATGATAAAGCTTTTGAAAAAGATACCTCCAAGAAAAGATATTTCTCCACAACAGCTACAGGAAGAAATATAGTCCAATTAATTTCTTAAATAAATAATTATAATGATAATTAAAATGTTATATGTGTTGTGCTGTGCCATAGATATGGTATATATAGATATAGATGTATATAGATAAATATCTTTTGCATATATATATAGGTAGATAGATAGATGGTGAAAATATCCCTAATATATTTTCACAGTGATCTGTACACTAGTCTCCAAGCATGAGAGCCACAATACAATAAAAGTAGAAAAGATCAATACTACTTTTGTACTGACTTGGTTTTTTAAACCATGTTTTTCCTTTCCTAAAATAATATAGATTGTTTCCTTCTTCCCTTCTCTTGAGACACTTCACCACAAACCCAGTTGAAACATTTATAAAGTAGAAAACTGAGTTATATCTGTGCAAAATTATTTACATTACTTCATTCAGAAATAAATCAATTAACTGATAATAATTCTAAAATAATTAAATGCATGTATTTGAATAATATCTGAAGTTAAAATTTAAATAACAATTTAAATTTAAAAGCTTTTCTATTTTTAAAGTCCTGCATTTCAAGTTTTTATTCAAAATACTTCATACCGTTTACTTATCCTGTTCATTATTGCATATAGTAAGATGCAGTTTAATTAAACAATTAGATTGTAAATTGGGATAGAGGCAAAGTACATATTTTTGATGGATTTTCATTGATCAATAAAAATATTGATAGTGTACAAAATATCTATATTAATAAAATGCTTTGTTTCTATAGCATTTAGTGCAATAATCAGTTTTTTTGGTAATAGCTTTTTTTTTTCCTATAGCATGTAATATAGTAATAAATTTAAGGAAATTAAATATTATGCTTTGAACTGTACACCCATTTTTTGCCTCCTGCCTTACCAAATGATTTTGACAAGAAGGAACAAAATTAATAAACAATTTATAGCCTCAGAATTTTTGATTTGAGTTCATTAAAGTGACAGTGAAAGTTGCCTAGTCATGTCCTACTCTTTGGGACCCCATGGACTATACAATCCATGGAATTCTCTAGGCCAGAATACTGGAGTGGGTAGCCTTTTCCCTCTCTAGAGGATCTTCCCATGCCAGGGATCAAACCCATGTCTCCTGCATCGCAGGCAGATTCTTTACCAGCTGAGCCACAAGGGAAACCAAAGAATATTGGATTGGGTAGACTTTCCCTTCTCTAGAGGATCTTCCCAACCCAGGGACTGAATCCCAGTCTCCTGCATTACAGGCAGATTCTCCACCAGCTGAGCTTCATTAAACATCCAATTAATTAATCTCAGGATTATTTTTTTAAAAAGCTCCCCATTTTAATTAAGTATGTTCAGTATGCCTATAAGTTGTCCCAGATTACTAGCCTATGCCTTCTCCATTAGTTCTCTGGCTCTTGTGTACACTTGATTCCACATGCTTTCAAAATGAGACCAGAATTGGAATCCCCCAATATTTACTTAAAGCTCAAGAATGAAAAAATCTCTCCAAAGGATTCTGCGAACTTTTTAATTTCTGGCATGTCTGCTGTGGAATGTAAAGACAATATCTAAGGAGCAGTGGTATTTTCATATAATACAGCAATCCTTGGTGGTAAGAATAGTAGGTTCTAGAGTAAAGCCCTAGGTTCAAATACTAACTCTGCTCCTTTTTGGGTATAGTTTGCAAGAAGAAAGATTAGAGCATACATTAAGGAACAATTTTCTGATACCTCTATTTAATTTAAAAGGGAAGGAGTGCTTTGAGAAACAATAAGATCTCATCACTGAATGTATAGTAAATGTCTGAGTAATCTCACGTAAAAGATTTTGAAGCAAGGATGAATGCATCAACACATGAATGGTGCTGATTCCCTATGTTTCATGGGGGTCTTTTGATTATTAGAGACAAATATGTCACCCAATGCATCCTTCCTTAATCATTTCTCTTTCCTCACCATTTTCGTTTCATGAACCTGACCTTCTGCTATTCCAAACTATCAAGTTATTTTAAATAGGTAATAACTCTAAAGGTGGAGGGCAAGTATGGGATAGTGAAAAATTACTGCATTTTACATCATTTTTATGAAATATGAACTTTCACCATCACTGTCAAAAGAGAACTTAGCTGTACTTAATTCTTGCTTTAATTATCTCTGTGGATTATGCTCCTCCACAAGTTCTACAAGTTCAAGGATGCAGTTAATTTGGAGACTATCCAGGAAGAAGCAGTGAAAATGATTAAGATGCTGGGAAATTGGCTCTGTTATTAAAAGAGAAAGAATCAGATAGACTGATGGCAATGTGTTTTTTCAAGTATAATTTAAATGTATTCATAAGGTACATAATTACTTTTTCCTTGATATACTCTAGGGACTGGCACAGGAAAATGGGATTAAATTGATTCAAAATTGTGACTATACTTTAATTTTTAAAACCTAACATAAAAGTTGGACATCAGAAAAAAATATGACAGTCATTTTGTTCATTAAAAAAGTACTCTTTCAAAAGCAAATATATCAATTACTACTTGACAAAGACATTGGAGGCAGTGAAAATGAACATTATAGGAATGCCTTCCAAGTGAAGAGCAATTAAATAGAAAAAGTAAAACAAAAACAAAAAGGAAGCTTCCACTGAAATTATAGTTTAAATCAATGAATATATTATTCAATAACTTAAAACTACTATGTAGAATGGGGTGTTCTAAGTTTTGAACCTCTGTTTACCTGAATGGACTTTTAATATATACATAGAGTTGGAGTGAACAGTGAGAAATAGAATGAGAATTCAAAACTCAGTAGGCATGACCATACTATTCCTTGCACATACTGTTGATCTACACATGGCTTTACTTTTTTTTTTTTTTTTTAAACTTTACAATATTGTATTGGTTTTGCCATACAGCAACATGAATCTGCCACGGGTGTACACGTGTTCTCCATCCTGAGCCCCCCTCCTACCTCCCTCCCCATACCATCCCTCTGGGTCATCCTAATGCACCAGCCCCGAGCATCCAGTATCATGCATCAAACCTGGACTGGCGATTCATTTCATATATGATATTATACATGTTTCAGTGCCATTCTCCCAACTCATCCCACCCTCACCCTTTCCCACAGAGTCCAAAAGACTGTTCTATACATCTGTGTCTCTTTTGCTGTTTCGCATACAGGGTTATCATTACCATCTTTCTAAATTCCATATATATGTGATAGTATATGTTGGGAGGCACAGTGCTAAATAGCCTTGAAGGAGAAAGTCAGTGGGAAAATGACGAAGGGCCAGAAGTACCCAGGCACTTGTGTACTGATAGCTGAAGAACATTTCCTGCCTTTGCCTATGCTCGGCGCCTAGATTTAACAATTAAACATTAAAGACGTTGCTTGAGAAAATGGGTCATGGATAAATACATGGGTCGTTAAGAATGCGCTGTTCCTTGAAGTATCTTTTACTGATTATATCCTAGCCTTGTACGTGTTCTGCTTGCTGTATGTGCTAAGCTCTTTGTTCCTTGCTCCTATAAAAAGGCTTGACTGCAGAAATAAACTTGTCAGTCCTTGCAGAGACTGTCCAAGTGTTGTTCTTTCCCGTTTGCCCTTTCCAAGTTATGGAGACACATCTCCAACAAGTGGCGCCTGAACAGGGACTTGAAGGAAGACTGAACAAAGCGGCGAGCCCTGCAGAAAGAGGTAAGCAGGATGGGAGAACATAGCAGTAAGATTCCTTTCATTTCTATAATGCATCACTTTCTGAAACAAACTGGTGTTAATGTTTCAAGAGATCAGTTGAATGACTGCTATCATATTTTACTGGAACATAATCCGTGGTTACCAGAGAAAGGGATGCTTGATCTAGACATATGGAAAAGGGTTAAGAATAATGTTTTGCGAGCATATCGGCAAGGAGTCCGTATTCCCCCTCAATGGTGGGTTACATGGTCACTCATACAGGCTGTCATAGAACAAATTGAAGGGCATAATGTTGATTTGGAAGTAGAAACTGTTCAGTCTTTACATGAATATGAGCTTAAGGAACAAGATATGCAAGGTGCTTTGAAATATAATAATGTTATGCTTAATCAGACACAATCCCAGGAAAAACAGCTTGGAGACATGTGTATACAGGATGTGTCAAAACTGAAGCCACTTAGAGCAAAGGTCATTTTGCAACAGACAGCCCAAACCTGAGGTTTTTCCTTCTGCTCCGTCTGTAACAGCATTTGCTAACTTTGCTCATACTAACCATTTCACTCCTTCTCGGGAGATGCCTGCTTGTGCTTTCACTTTCCCAATACAGTTTGATCAGCCTGCCCAAGGCCAGAATGCTTGGGCTGGTCTAGATTTTGGTATGTTGTCCAGCTTTAAGAAAGCATGCACTCTGTATGGACCTACTTCTCCTTACTGTGTAGAATTCCTCAGAGGATAGGCTGATCATTGGATGTCATATGATTTTTTCAAGTAGCAAAGATGGTTCTAAATCCTCAACAATTACTTCAGTGGCAAATGTGGGTTAAAGATGAGGCCCAACAAATGATGATGACCAGCAATCTCATGGTAACCCTGCCAATTTAACCTATGATATACTCACTGGAACGGGAGCCACGGCTGATATGACTGCGCAATTAGATAATAGTACCCCTCAGATGTTGCATTTCATTAGAGAAATTTCTTGCAGAGCATGGGCAAAGGTTGATAATGTTAATTCTGATGGTTCATTTGTCAAGAATACCCAGGGACATGAGGAGAAATATGCCCAATTTATAGGAAAATTAAAGGATGCCATCGAAAAATCTATCAGAGATGAAACCTTACAAAATATTATTTTCAAACAACTTGCCTTTGAAAATGCTAATGAGGAATGTCGATCCATGTTTAGACCAATTAGAGAAACCAGTTCTCTTATGGAATATTTGAAAGCTTGTAGAGATATCGGATCTATGTCCCATAGAGCAAAATTAGTGGCACTAGAAACTTGCAATGTGCAAAAGGCTGCCAGTGCTAAATGCTTTAACTGCGGGAAGGCCGGCCGTATGAAAAAACAATGCCAAATGCCAGTGCAAACAGCCAAAAATAATCTTACTTCTAATAAAGAAAGGGCCCCGGGAGTTTGCCCAAAATGTAAAAGGGGATTCCATTGGTTGAATGAGTGTCGTTCCAAATTTGATAAGGATGGAAATGCATTCACACCAGAGGAACAACAAAAACAACAGGGAAACTGATAAAGGGGCTATCCTCTAGCCCCACTACAAAAGGAGGACCCAACATTATGACACTGCAAGCAGCTACATCTAAGAGTGCTTGCATTGATATACCTAGTCCTTATGATATGGAATTAATAGAATTATACAATCCTCATAAAATCCCCACTGGATATTATGGTCCGATCCCACCTGGAACAGTTGGACTAATTTGGGGACATAGCAGCTGTACAATGAAAGGTTTAGTAGTATTGACTGGAGTTGTGGATGAAGATTATGAAGGAGAGATACATGTCATGGTGAATGTCGTAGAATTAAGAAATGTATATCTACAAAAAGGGGAATGCTTTGCACAATTATTACTTTTGCCATATGTCAAACCAATGAGGGCATCTGATAAAATTAGGCAGGGAGGTTTTGGTAGCATCAACCTTACCACCGTACTATCTACCTTATTAAAGGAACATCAAAAGCCTACGCTTACTCTAAAGATACGGGAAAAAAATTTCACAGGTATGTTGGATACAGGAGCCGACATTTCCATTATTAGAACTGAAGAATGGTCCCTTGAATGGGGTAAGACTGTGGCTCCTTTCAGACTGTTAGGTGTAGGAGAGGCTGATGCTACATGAACTTTCATCAGTGCATCCTATTTACAAACTTATGGTCCTGATCAAATTGTAGTTTACGTCAAACCATATATTACCAGTATCCCTATTAATTTGTGGGGAAGGGATTTTCTTGAACAAACAAAAGCCACAGTCTCTCTAAATGAGCCTTTTTGATGGGGGCCATTGAGTTAACACCGCTGCCTCTCGATTGGGAATCTGATGCCCCAGTATGGACACCTCAATGGCCCCTGACTAAAGAAAAGTTTGCAGCTCTCACACAATTAGTAAATGAGCAATTACAGAAAAATCATATACAGCCTTCATTTTCCCCATGGAATTCTCCCATTTTTGTAATAAAAAAGAAATCAGGAAAATGGCAAATGTTGATAGATTTAAGAAATGTTAATAATACTGTGATTTCTATGGGGCCCTTACAACCTGGATTGCCCTCCCCTTCCATGGTGCGAAAAGGATGGCTTGTAATTATTATTGATTTACAAGATGCTTTTTTACTATACATTTGCATCCTAAAGATAGAAAACGTTTTGCTTTTTCAGTTCCCTCTATAAATCACATGGCTCCTGTTAAAAGATTTCAATGGAAGATTTTACCTCAGGGGATGATGAACTCTCCTACCATTTGCCCATATCTCATATCTGTTTTATTACAATCCAGTAGAGATAAATATCCTACTGCCTTCATAATTCATTATATGGATGACATACTCCTTTCCATGGAATCTGAACTTTGTTTATAATAGTTATATGATGAAGTCACCACCACTCTTCAAAATCATGGCCTATTTGTTGCGCCAGATAAAATTCAATTGAAAGCACCCTTTAATTACCTAGGACATGTTATGGAAGAGTCTAAGAGTCTAAGATAAAACCTCAAAAAACTCAAATCTCTGTGCATTCTCTATATAATCTCTACCGATTATATCCTAGCCTTGTATGTGTTCTGCTGGCTGTATGTGCTAAGCTCTTTGTTCCTTGCTCCTATAAAAAGGCTTGACTGCAGAAATAAACTTGTCAGTCCTTGCAGAGACTGTCCAAGTGTTGTTCTCTCAGGTTTGCTATTTCCAAGTCCTGGAGAGATATCTCCAACAGTATACTGATTGGTGCTTTTCTTTCTGGCTTACTTCACTCTGTATAATAGGCTTCAGTTTCATCCACCTCATTAGAACTGATTCAAATGTATTCTTTTTAATGGCTGAGTAATACTCCATTGTGTATATGTACCAGAGCTTTCTTATCCACTCATCTGCTGATGGACATCTAGGTTGCTTTCATGTCCTGCCTATTATATACAGTGCTGCGATGAACATTGGGGTATATGTGTCTCTTTCAATTCTGATTTCCTTGGTGTGCATGCCCAGCAGTGGGATTGCTGGGTCATAAAAGAAGAGAAGCGAAAAGCAAAGGAGAAAAGGAACGATATAAGCATCTGAATGGAGAGTTCCAAAGAAAAGCAAGAGATAAGAAAGCCTTCCTCAGCGATCAGTGCAAAAAAATAGATGAAAACAAAAGAATGCAAAAGACTAGAGATCTCTTCAAGAAAATTAGAGATACCAAGGGAACATTTCATGCAAAGATGGGCTCAATAAAGGTCAGAAATGGTATGTACCTAACAGAAGCAGAACATATTAAGAAGAGGTGGCAAGAATACACAGAAGAACTTTAGAAAAAAGATCTTCATGACTAAGATAATACCTATGGTGTGATCACTCACCTAGAGCCAGACATCTTGGAATGTGAAGTCAAGCAGGCCTTAGAAAGTGTCACTATGAACAAAGCTGGTGGAGGGAATGGAATTCCAGTTGAGCTATTTCAAATCCTGAAAGATGATGCTATGAAAGTGCTGCAGTCAATATGCCAGCACATTTGGAAAACTCAGCAGTGGCCACAGGACTAGTAAAGGTCAGTTTTCATTCCAATCCCAAAGAAAGACAATGCAAAAAAAATGCTCAAACTACCGCACAATTGCACTCATCTCACATGCTAGTAAAGTAATGCTCAAAATTTTCCAAGCCAGGCTTCAGCATTATGTGAACCATGAACTTTCAGATGTACAAGCTGGCTTTAGAAGAGGCAGAGGAACCAGAGAGCAAATTGCCAACATCCACTGGATCATCGAAAAAGCAAAAGAGTTCCAGAAAAACATCTATTTCTGCTTTATTGACTATGCCAAAGCCTTTGACTGTGTGGATCACAATAAACTGTGGAGAATTCTGAAAGAGATGGGAATACCAGACCAACTGACCTGCCTCTTGAGTAACCTATATGCAGATCAGGAAGCAACAGTTAGAACTGGACATGGAACAACAGACTGGTTCCAAATAGGAAAAGGAGTACATCAAGGCTGTATGTTGTCACCCTGCTTATGTAACTTATATGCAGTGTATATCATGAGAAACACTGGGCTGGAAGAAGTACAAGCTGGAATCAAGATTTCCAGGAGAAATATCAATAATCTCAGATATGCAGATGACAGCACCCTATGGCAGAAAGTGAAGAGGAACTCAAAAGCCTCTTGATGAAAGTGAAAGTGGAGAGTGAAAAAGTTGGCTTAAAGCTCAACATTCAGAAAAGTAAGATCCCATCACTCCATGGGAAATAGATGGGGAAACCGTGGAAACAGTGTCAGACTTTATTTTTTGGGCTCCAAAATCACTGCAGGTGGTGATTGCAGCCATGAAGTTAAAAGACACTTACACCTTGGAAGGAAAGTTATGACCAACCTAGATAGCATACTCAAAATCAGAGACATTATTTTGCCAACAAAGGTCCATCTAGTCAAGGCTATGGTTTTTCCAGTGGTCATGTATCATTGTGAGAGTTGTACTGTGAAGAAAACTGAGTGCCAAAGAATTGATGCTTTTGAACTGTGGTGTTGGAGAAGACTCTTAAGAGTCCCTTGGACTGCAAAGAGATCCAACCAGTCCACTCTAAAGGAGATAGTCCTGGGTGTTCTTTGGAAGGAATGATGCTAAAGTTGAAACTCCAATGTTTTGGCCACCTCGTGTAAAGAGTTGACTCATTGGAAAAGACTCTGATGCTGGGAGGAATTGGGGACAGGAGGAGAAGGGGATGACAGAGGATGAGATGGCTGGATGGCATCACCGACTCGATGGACATGAGTTTGAGTGAACTCCGGGAGTTGGTGATAGACAGGGAGGCCTGGCGTGCTGCTATTCATGGGGTCACAAAGAGTCAGACACGACTGAGCGACTGAACTGAACTGAACTGAACTGAACTAATGGCAGTTCTATTTCCAGTTTTTGAAGGAATCTCCACACTGTTCTCCATAGTGGCTGTACTAGTTTGCATTCCCATCAACAGTGTAAGAGGATTCCCTTTTCTCCACACCCTCTCCAGCATTTATTGCTTGTAGACTTTTCGATAGCAGCCATTCTGACTGGTGTGAAAAGGTACCTCATTGTGGTTTTGATTTGCATTTCTCTGTTAATGAGTGATGTTGAGCATTTTTTCATGTGTTTGTTAGCCATCTGTATGTCTTCTTTGGAGAAATGTCTGTTTAGTTCTTTGGCCCATTTTTTGATTGGGTCATTTATTTTTCAGGGACTGAGCTGCAGGAGTTGCTTGTATATTTTTGAGATTAGTTGTTTGTCAGTTGCTTCATTTGCTATTATTTTTCCCATTCTGAAGGTTGTCTTGAGAAAGAAGAATGGAACTGGAGGAACCAACCTGTCTGACTTCAAGCTCTACTACAAAGCCACAGTCATCAAAACAGTATGATACTGGCACAAAGATGGAAATGTAGATCAATGGAACAAAATAGAAAGCCCAGAGATAAACCAAGCACCTATGGACACCTTATCTTTGACAAAGAAGGCAAGAATACACAATGGAGAAAAGACAATCTCCTTAACGAGTGGTGCTGGGAAAACTGGTCAACCACTTGTAAAAGAATGAAACTAGAACACTTTCTAACACCATACACAAAAATAAACTCAAAATGGATTAAAGATCTAAATGTAAGACCAGAAACTATAAAACTCCTAGAGGAGAACATAGGCAAAACACTGTCCGACATACATCACAGCAGGATCCTCTATGACCCACCTCCCAGAATGTTGGAAATAATAGCAAAAATAAACAAATGGGACCTAATTAAAATTAAAAGCTTCTGCACAACAAAGGAAGCTCTAAGCAAGGTTTTACTTTTAAAGTAAATGTCTAATATTAAAAATTTGAAGATTTCACATCAAATTAGAGGTTTCTATCTTTCCTTGGGGGGGGGGGTGGGATACTATAGGATCAGTCATCAATTCAGTCAGTCAGTCATGTCCAACTCTTTGCAACCCGATGGACTACAGGACACTGGGATTCTCTGTCCATCACCAACTCCTGGAGCCTACTCAAACTCATATCCGTCATTTCTGCGATGCCATCCAATCATCTCATCCTCTGTCATCCCCTTTTCCTCCAGCCTTCAATCTTTCTCAGCACCAGGGTCTTTTCCAATGAGTCGGTTCTTTGCATCAGGTGGCTAAAGTATTGGAGTTTCAGCTTCAGCATCAGTTCTTCCAATGAATTTTCAGGACTGATTTCCTTTAGGAAAGACTGGTTGGATCTCCTTGCAGTCCAAGGAACTCTCAAGAGTCTTCTCCAACACCACAGTTCAAAAACATCAATTCTTCAGCGCTCAGCTTTCTTCACAGTCCAACTCTCACATCCATACATGACTATTGGAAAAACCATAGCTTTGACTAGACAGACCTTTGTTGGCAAAGTAATCTCTCTGCTTTTTAATATACTGTCCTGTATAGGTTGGTCATAAACTTTTCTTCCAAGGAGCAAGTGTCTTTTAATTTCATGGCTGCAATCACCATCTGCAGTGATTTTGGAGCCCAAAGTTCATCTTTGCATGAAAGGTTCCCTTGGTATCTCTAATTTTTTTGAAGAGATCTCTAGTCTTCCCCAATTTATTGTTTTCCTCTATTTCTTTGCTTTGATCACTGAGGAAGGCTTTCTTATCTTTCCTTGCTATTCCTTGGAACTCTGCATTCAAATGGGTATATCTTTTCTTTTCTCCTTTGCCTTTAGCTTCTCTTCTTCTCACAGCTATTTTTTAAGGCCTCATCAGATAAACTTTTTGCATTTCTTTTTCTTGGGGATGGTCTTGATCACTGCCTCCAGTGCAGTGTCACAAACCTCCATTCCTAGTTCTTCAGGCACTCAGATCTAATCCCTTGGATCTATTTGTCACTTCCACTATATAAGAGGATAAGAGGACAGTTTATCTGATTCTTCCCTCTTAAAAACACTTTAGGATAAGGGTGTCTGCACCCTCTATAGGATAAGCAGGTCTGCACCCTCACAGGTAAATGAGTACATGAAGTTGTATAATAGCATTTATTCCTTAGGATAAACCACATGTGCTTTTGTTCACCATGATTCTCATTTCCTATTATTGAATAGATTCCCAAAGTAAACCAAAGTCTCATGTGAGTTATCATTCATCATTTTGGGGCAGTTATATTTCATTTATTTATCAGTTTGTCCTCTACTCATTTATTGAAATTCATGACATAGCGAATTCTGTGCTTTTTCAAAGACTGTAAGAGGATTCAGCAACAATTTGATCTGTACTGGGTATAAGTTGAGACATTCTTGTCATTAGATATTTGCTTTTAGATACAAAAAGAAAATCCAAAAGGTCACTTGAAATATATTGGCATTTGAAGCATGGAGAGATTAAAGTATTACCATATTGCTGCAATCTGACAAATCATTATGAATTAATTATTAAATTGGCTTTTAGTCACTAGTCGTTCGAAGGTCATACAGCAACTGAGACAAATCACGTTGTGTGCTTTCCCTCTTATGTTTTCATTACTGAATTTCTCTAATTTCAGTTACTAAATAAATTATGTTAGACAATCCAAAACAAAAAAAATACGAAAAAAAAAAAAAAACATCCAAGTAAGTTTTGTTTTTATTTTCTTTACATTTCATCAGTGCTCATACTTGAATAATTAGGATGTGGTCATAATTTTCCATTTGCATTAAACATGTTTTAAAAACCTATCATCCTTTCAACAATTAACAAATACATAATAGACAATTATTGGACTGCATCATTTTCTAATTACTGAGCATAAGCCTATGAGTAAACCACTCTGCCCTCATCCAATTTGCATTCAGGTGGGCAATACACACACAACAAGCAAGACAGATAAACCAATTGTAAAATGCATTGTTGTTAAACGCTGAAGAAAAACAAAACAGGGAAGAGTGACGTAAAAGCAAGAATCAAAATTTTACAAAGTTTGACCAGGAAATAAGCTAACTTTTAATATAAAACTAACACTTGAATCAAAGTCTTGTGGAATCGAATGAGTTAGTTTTACAATAATATCTGCTGCTGGTGCTGCTAAGTCGCTTCAGTCGTGTCCGACTCTGTGCGACCTCATAGAGGGCAGCCCACCAAGATCCCCTGTCCCTGGGATTCTCCAGACAAGAACACTGGAGTGGGTTGCCATTTCCTTCTCCAAAGCATAAAAGTGAAAAGTGAAAGTGAAGTCGCTCAGTCGTGTCCGACTCTTAGCGAACCCATGGATTGCAGCCTACCAGGCTCCTCTGTCCATGGGAGTTTCCAGACAAGAGTACTGAAGTGGGTTGTCATTGCCTTCTCCAAAATAATATCTAATTATATACTTAGTCAATATTGTTATATATAGTGTGTTTTGCCATTTTTTTTTACCATATCAATATTTCTGGAATTCAATACTGCTGCAAAATATTGCAATACAAACTCACACAAACAAAAAAACAATATATTTTTTAACACAATATATCTTAAGCTTTGTGATGATAAAATGGGTAAATACATATGTAAAAGGTATTTACATGTTTGAGATGCACATCTAAGATGTGTGTACTTTAAGTTAAATATATTTCATCTCAATTAGAAAAATAAAAACAACAACAATAATAGTACTACTACTACTACAATATCTTCATTATTACCCTCACTGTTTGAAACTTTATTATCTCTAAGGCCTGTATGAGAGATTTTCCATACATTATTTTATTTAGTAACTATTAAAAACTTTGATAGAGAAATATATATGTGAAACAATTTGCTGAAAATAAATACTGTGCACTACTGGAGATATACTAGTGAAAAATAATACAAGATGATTCTCCTCACAGATATTAACTGTAGTGAGTAAGACAGATATAAAAAGTTTCACTAATAAGTGTTTTTTTGTTAATTAGCTACTATATTTCTTCAATGATTAGGACACATTTCCCTATGTTCTTCCCTTATCCCCTGGGTAAAAGGAAATAACCACCAATGGCAGTTATTCTCAAGCTTTGTAAACTGATGACACTTTAATATTCTTAAATTTATTCAGAACTCCAAGGAGCTTTTGTTTATATGTATATACATTGATACTTACCACATAAGGATTAAAACAGATGTTTAAAATATCTACTTAGAACTTTATTTTAAAATAACACTGTAATCATCATATGCTAAAAAAAGAACCTATTTTAGTAAAAAAAATAAAGAGCCAATATCTTCTAAAAGAATAATTGCATTGTTTTCATTTTTGTAAATTTCTTTGATATGTGGTTTCTGGTTTCTTGTATCTGCTTCCACAGTGATCATGATTCAATATTTCACACTATGCAGCTTCTGGATAACTCCCTCTACATTGATAAAAGAAAAAACATCTTATTATTATTGAGAAAGTAGTTTTGACCTCATCGGGCTCCTGAAATGGCACCACACTGTAAGATCTGCTGTTCTAAGGGGGAAAAAAAAAAAAAAATCCCCACATAACATGGGGAAGGGGAAAAGAAACTACAAGAATGATAACTCTAACAATGGAGTCAAAAGGGAATTTAGTTGCTGGGGATACTACTAGTAATGTTAATCAAAATCTGGTGACTCAATCATTATGGGGAATCTGTTACTAATCACCTCCATTACCTAAAGTATATCAAATAAACACTGCAGAGACTTTTAATTTAAAGTGAGGGATTTAAACTATATCCTCAAACTCCCTCTGCAACATGAATATTCTATCATTTTGCAAAATCAAGATATTCTTGGGGTTTCTTCCCACTGCCATCCTGAAGATTTTGCATAGCAGTGAAGGATAAATAAAGGAACAGGAATGTGTTTCAGAACATAATTGCCCTGCTCACACTTGAAATGCTGTTACTGAGAAACCTTCTAAGATGAGCACTGTTCCTTAGGGAGCACAGACCTTTAACAGAAGAGGGGTGAGCATATTTTGAATTAATTATTGGTCCCTAGAATGGTAGAATTTAAGCCAGTTAACAACCAGAAGTAGTTACTAAGCCCTTTAACCTGAAAGGATACTAACACAGCAGAGATTTCTCTGGCAGGTACAGTGAAGTAATGGTGCCTGGGATCAACGGAAGTATAATTTGAAGGTTCTGTGGTCATGGTCTCTTTTGATACATGTTTAAACACAGCTTGTACTCAGTTATAAACTGCGCTTGACACAGATGCTGGTTTACCTGAAAATCTTATTCCTTTCAGATATAATTTTGTAACCATTTCATGTTCTATCAACCACTTATTCCTGTTTGGGGCTCTGTCCAATCAATTCAGCTTGATGCTTTGTAAATTATAAATGACAATGTAACTGTATTTCTAATATCTGTTTATAAAATAAGCAGCATATTTCAAGTAATAATGGAACTTTTGTATGTTGTGTGCTTTTTAAAATTCTTGTGGGTGTTCTTTTCCTAATTGTTTTATTTATAAAATATCAAGGGTTCTTTAGCTAGTTTGTCAGATCACTTTTTTTTTTTCCCGAAAAATAATGTCTGAAAAATTTGGAATGACTCTAAGTATCATTATGTATTATATAATCAAGTATAATCCTACATTTAGTTGTCTTGGAAAATATAATCCAGTGAAAAAATATCCTTCTAAACCATTTGTCTGTCAATTGTTCTTTCAATAAAAATGGCAAAACTGTTTACAATAAACAATTGAATATATACTTATTCTGTTAATAAACATAAAAAAACACACAATAAGAAACAATGGAAAAGCAGAAAATAGCAAGAAGATAAATGACAAATGAATTGTGCTAAATGTGTAGGCTAATTTCTATAGTATCAAAACTTTGCTAATTAAACTTACTTTGTAATTATAGTATGATGCATATAAGTCAAATCATCATGCTATATATCTTAAGCTTATACACTACTCTATCTCAATTATATTTTTTTAAAATGAAAGGAAAACAAACAAAAGAAGCTCTACATATCTGGTTCTCCATATTTTCAGTTTGTTTTATGACTCTAGCTGAGTCAGGCTTTCTTTGGTTTGTCAAATATTTACACAAATTTACTGAATATATTCATAACTGTTCTGCCCTTTGACTTTTTTGGCTATTGTGAATGAGAATTTTCCTTCAAATTTATAAGTAATTATTATGGACATACAGGGAAGATAGTTATTTAGAGAAAAATAAATTATTTTTATTTAGTTATGTCAGTAAACTATCAATTCTAATTTTTCATGCCTGTTTTAGTGCTTCAACATAAGCTATATAAATAAAAAAATAAGAAGTATTTTCCTAAACGTAGTTACTTTTGTTGCTTGAATGGGTTATTTTTCTACTTAGCACCTCTGAAACTATGCTAAATAAGAAGGGATTTATAGGTAATGTTTCATTAGAGGCTAATTTTATTTTTTCTCTCCAAAATTTATTTTCTTAAAATTCAGTTTAACATATCAAACTCTACAGAAGGTAATAAATGAATTAAATTCTCACTCCTTCCATTCCCCAGTCATTGACTTCTCTTTCATAGTCACCATTAAACTTTTTATTGTCTTTTAGAATATTTTTATTAGTTTTTTTTTTCACTTCTTCAAATAGGGAAAAAAACTGTTCAAATTTAGTCTAGTTCACTCTGATTGCTTTCTATCACTCCATGAATGTTCTAGAGGCAGCCAAATGTGATGTTACCCAGAGGAGCTCTGAACCGAGGCCACAGATTCAAGTCATTTTCTCAATATCCTGTCCAGAGATGATGTCTCATCTGTAGTATTCCTCCCCACCTTAGTTGTATGGACAGTTAAATGAATTAGACGTGTGTGTGTGTGTGTGTGTGTGTGTGTTCAGTCGCTCAGTTGTGCCTGACTCTTTGTGATCCTATGGACTGTAGCCTGCCACGCTCCTGTGGGCATGGATTTTCCTAGGCAAGAATACTGGAGTGGGTAGCCATTCCTTTCCCTGGGGGATCTTCCTGACTCAGGGATCAAACCTGCATCTCTTGTGTCTCCTGCATTGGCAGGCAGATTCATTAGCACTAAAGCCACATGGGAGGCTCAAATGAATTCCATGTACCTTAAATATGAGGCATTAAGTAAATGATGCTTAATAGATATGTATAGAGATTGCCTGCCAGAGAGTAAGCACTCTAAGAGCTAGCTATATTTATCAATCTTCACAAATATTGTTGAAGTTGTATTTAATAAGTCTAGATCTCCATCTTATTCTAAATTATTTCCACACACACATATAAATATCTTCTTTCTACTGCTAAATAGGCAACATCTTAGATTACCTTTCCTACCTGGACTACTCACATTCTAAATTATTTTTCTAGAAATAGAGTGTGTGTACTCACTAGAGGAGGTGTGCAGGATGAACCTCTGAAGTTTCTAAAGATAATTTTAAATTTTATATTTACTTCATGTTTAGAAAGTTGGAAAATGATGACCTTAATATTTGACCAAGGATTGTGACCCTGCTGACCACAAGCATCAGGAGAACTCCAATTAGGGAAGGAACGCAAGGAAAAAGTGTCCTGAATGGAAGTCTCTTGCCACTAAAGGGGTTTAATAATGAGACTCATAGAGTAATGTATGCATGATCAAAAGAATTTACATATTGTGTCAACTAATTTTTAAGACCATGTTCCAAAATTGAGGGATGGCTTTCAAATTTTCCCCATGACTAGGTGAAAGTGCAAACACAGTCTCCTGCTAACAGAAGAAATGCAGTTCTGTTTACCACATTTGTTAAAATTTCAGAGGTTAGCAATTCTGTAGTGCAAGGGATAAGCCTCATCAAGAGAATACCACCTTCTTGATGATGGTATCTCCCCTGCCAGCAAGTATCAAAGTAAATATTGACTGAAGAGCGTATTGATCCTACAAGTAATAGAGAATGGAGGGAAAAGGCCAGACTGACACTGCTACTCCTGACATGAGTTCTACCCCAGCCTCATTATTGTTCTTGTTGCTTAGCACTAAGTCGTGTCTGACTCTTTGAGGTCCCATGGACTGCAGCATGCCGGGCATCTCTGTCCTCCACTATCCCCCAGATTTTTCTAAAATCCATGTCTACTGAGTAGATCATGCTATCTAACCATTTTATCCTCAGTTTCCCTCTTCTTGTGCCTTCAATCTTTCTCAATATTATGATCTTTTCCAAAGATGGTCATCTGAATTCAATTGGCCCATTTCTGTCCATTTTAATTCACCAAGAAAAATAAATTTTAGTTCATTTTAGTTCACAAAGAAAAAGAAATGCAAAAAGGAAAATGATTGGCTGAGGAAGCTTTACAAACAGTTGACCAATATATCTACTACTACAAAAGGGCAAGGCTCCCTTTGAAGAATTGGAGCAGCCCTCATAGTCAACAAGAGTCCATAATACAGTACTAGAGTGCAATCTCAAAAATGATCTCAGTTCATTTCCAAGACAAATCATTCAACATCACAGTAATCCAAGTCTATGTCCCAACTACTGATTCTGCAAAAGATGAAGTTGACTGATTCTATGAAGACCTACAACACCAAAAACAGATGTCATTTTCATTATAGAAGACTGGAATGCAAATGTAGGAATTCAAGAGATACCAAGAATAATAGGCAAGTTAGACCTTGGAGTACAAAATGAAATTGGGAAAAGGCTAATCGTTTTGTCAGGAGAATATGCTAGTCATAGCAAACACCCTTTTCCAACAATCCAAGTGAGTACTCTACACATGGACATCACTAGCAGGTCAATACTGAAATCAGATTGATTATGATCTTTGCAGCTGAAGAAACAGAGATCTATCCCATGTCTCTCTTTAGTTTATTTATTTATATCACTAAAAACTTCTTTCACATCATCACAGAAATTTTCCAAACAAATTTTTAAATAAAATTTTGCATTATAGGTAGAAAAGAATATAAAATAAATGTATAAAGTAGTGTCAACTAATTAAAAAAAAAAGCACAAAGTTAGAGTTGAGAGTCCAGCTTTATTTAGGGCAAAATGAGTACGGCAGCCCAGGAGATAGTACCTCAGATAGCTCTGAGAAACTGCTCAGAAGAGGCAGAGGGGAAGGTCAGCATATATGTGATTTTCATGAAGGAGGAATACATTCAATCAAGCACATATTTTTCCAGAAGGTTTCTGCTAGTCATAAGAAACAGTTGCCACCATAAAGGATTTTAGTGCTTTTATATATGATGAGGGAGAAGGCAATGGCACCCCATTCCAGTACTCTTGCCTGGAAAATCCCATGGGCAGAGGAGCCTGGTAGGCTGCAGTCCATGGGGTTGCTAAGAGTCGGACACGACTGAGCGACTTCACTTTCACTTTTCACTTTCATGCATTGGAGAAGGAAATGGCAATCCACTCCAGTGTTCTTGCCTGGAGAATCCCAGGGACGGGAGAGCCTGGTGGGCTGCCGTCTATGGGGTCACACAGAGTCGCACACGACTGAAGCGACTTAGCAGCAGCATATATGATGAGATATAAGAGGTATAAGAACTGGGCTCAGAAAATTAGCTCCTAAAAATATCTATCTGAAGTCCTGTCCTGCCAGTTTCTCCCTGAACACAGAGTGCTTCATTTCTGCTCTCCACCCTGAACTCCTTTCAGGCAGTATTGAAGATCAGTAACTGCCACAGCATATGAATTAATTCTTGTAGAGGAAGATGGGAAGTACCAATTGGTAGTTGACAGTAGTACCACTGAAGTCTTATTTTCATTTAGATCTATAGCCCTTTATGGGCTATCATTTTCAGTAATGACAGATAATAAAGTCACATAGAGAAATTAATTTAACTTAAAACCACACATAGGAGCTATTACATCACAAAACATCCAATCAATATTTTCAAATTACAAAATAAATGTAATCAAATTTCTCTCACTAAAATTATTGAAGAATATTATGCCAGTGGGCTTCCCTGGTGGCTCAGTGATAAAGAATTTGCCTGCTAGTGCAGGAAACATGGGCTCAATCCCTGGGTCAGGAAGATCCCTTGGAGGAGGAAATGGCCATCCATTCCTCCTGGGAAATCTCATGGACAGAGGAGCCTGGGTGGGTTACAGTCCATTGGGTTGCAAAAGAGTTGGACAGGACTTAGCAACTAAATAAACAAACAACTACAACAACAACAACAAAACCCAATTATACCATTAGTCAATATAATAGATATTTTTAAAACTTTGTTTAGTTCTTGTAGTCACATATTGTTCATGCTTTATAACATAAATAACATCACAATTAAGGCATATATATAAAATTTGTAAATAAATACACCAATAAGAAAGATGGATAGTCACTTTTTAGAAATGGAATGATCAAAAAGTTTGAAAAGAGTGTTCTAAACATATTTACACTACCTGGAAAACTGCATCTCTATACATTAAATGATATGGATTCTCATTCCCTTTTCCTATAGTAAAATCTAATATTTCTAAGAGCTACATCTCAAAAGGAAAACTTTAAACTCAGCACCTCCTTGGTCATTCCCTGCCAAATTGCTTTCAGAAAATGGAGTATCTAATGAACAGATGACAGCAGAAGGAAGAGGGGGCATCAACCTTCTACCTGGCTCACACATAAACAACTGTTTCAATTTCTAGAGCTACAGAACCCTAGTTTTTGAGTCTGCAAATGGAAAATGTGATTTACAGTATCCTTGCAGTATGGTGATAGTTTCAAGAGCAGATTTCTGGGCAGCTTCTGAGATAAAACACGCATTTGTTTTGTTTTTCTCTTTTTGAACCTGGTGCCTTTATTAGAGCATCATTCCAATGTTTCAAATTATGTTGATTTTCTGCTTTATAGTTTAATGTTGAGAGCATTTGTTTTTGTTGCAGTTATTGTCATGTCTTCAATAGAATTTTAGTAATAAAAAGAGAGAATAAGCAATTGGAGGAAGATAAAGGAATAGAGCACTGGGAATGTATATTAGTGCTTTATTGTTTCCTGTAAACATTTCCAGTATGTTTCTGCAAAGTTAATTGTTCAAAGATATTTTCTTGAAGAAGCTTGCCCATATGAGATAATCCTAACTGCATTAAACTAATTAAAAAGTTATCCCAAACTGATTCATCTCAGGTAAGATTCAGAACATAAATGACAAATTTTCCAGTGTAGACCTTTTTCTTTTAACTTTAGAAGTCACCAAAGGTAGGGAAAACAATCACATCAGAAAAATCAAGATTTTACATAACACAATTCACCTTTTTAAAAACTCCATCTTACCTGCTTTAAGAGTTAATAAAGATGAAATATTTATATTTTAATGAGCATTTCTCCCTTCATTCCTTTTAATCTTTAATTTGGTCCTTCAGGGTGAAAACTGCTTTGAGCTATGTTACTGATATCTGAACTTCATAGAAGACTGATATTGCATAATCTCAATCAGAAATCTGCTCCAAATTAAAAAAAAAAAAAAAAAAACATAGAAATATATCCCAGGAGAAAAATCCAAATATCAGACTCAAGTTGGTCTGAAGAGTAATTCAATTAAAATTTGAGTTTTTCAGACATCTGAAACAGAATGGCCTGAACTATTTATCCATCACTTTCAGGTCCATCCTTAAGCAAAATAAGAAGTTTGTTTTAGGTAGCTTTTAACTTTCTCTTTCAGTGTTTTTTTTTTTTTTTTTCACCCAAGTGTCCATTCCTTTGCAGATCCCTTTTTAATATAGGTTTTCTCAAAGTGAAAGTGAAGTCACTCAGTCGTGTCTGACTCTTTGTGACCCAGTGGACTGTAGCCTACCAGGCTCCTCCGTCCATGGGATTCTCCAGGCAAGAATACTGGAGTGGGTTGCCATTTCCTTCTCCAGGGGATCTTCCCAACCCAGGGATGGAACCCAGGTCTCCTGCGTTGGAGGCAGTAGCTTTAACCTCTGAGCCACCAGGGAAGTTTCTCAAGGAGACACTAATTAGAACCCAGTTCCTCTTGAGAACATCAAATTAGAATTAATTTGGCATATATTTGGAACCCAGTGTCACAGTGTATTACTTTATTGATGCTATAAAATTTTAATAGGAAGTGGGATTAAAACTCCCAATGATTAACAATACCCTTAAAGTAGCAGTGCTTAAAACTGCCAGATACAGAGGTACAGCCTTAAATCTTCTTTCTCAAATTCTATAATATATTGTTATTTCCCCATAGAAGTATTTTAGGAGAATATTTCAAAGTTGCAAGCTCTATTTCATTTACCCTCAAATCATATACAGCAGCTGACAAAATGTGAACACTCTGAAGTCTAACTACTCAGGTGTAAACCCCAGCCCTGACACTTGCTGGTTATATGAATTTGGGCAAATTGTATTTAAATTCTCTGCACCTCCATAGGCCAACCAAGAAAATTATGCATAGAGCACAGTATCTGTCCTGGAGAAGGAAATGGAAACCCCCTGCAGTATTCTTGTCTGGAGAATTCCATGGACAAAAGAGCCTTGCAGGCTACAATCTATGGGGTCACAAAGAGTTGGACATAACTGAGTGACTATCACTCACTCATAGTATCTGATCAAAAATTTACTAAAAGAGAATTGTGAAGTAATTTACGCAAAACATTTAACACAATACCAGCCACATAAAAAATACTCAACAAGTCATGAGCTTTAGAGATCTATTAGAGCTAAAAAAGCACACATTTTTTAACTGCTGTATCCCCAGACCTTCACCCAGCCTAGTCACTGGAACAAATGAGAAACTCAATAGCTATTTGTAGAATGAATGAATGAATGAATGCATTGTCTTGTCCAAATGAGCTGTTTGTTGAAAACAGTAATAAAATTACATGGGATTTTGATTGATTCCTTGTCATGAATCTCTTCCAGATGCTTGAAACATACGGCTGTTCAATAAATATAATTTAACGTGCTGAAGCTTATGAAGCCATGAAGAGTTAATAGCCTTTCAGCATGGGTATTCCATTATTAAATCCTGTTACTTTCTCTGTCACCAAGATGTATGTTAGAAAAAACGTAATATTTTTGAAAATTTTATTGAATTTTACACATAACTTCATGAAATAAAACTGGTATGTCTAAGTCTATGAATTATTTTTATGACCCTGGTTAATGGTGGTTTAATAACACATGCATTTTAGCATCACCTGAGTGTAATGTATACAAGTATAGTGTCTTGGTAAATCAGATAATAATATTAAGTGGTATTAAAGATTGTATGTTTCATAAACCCCTCTTTGTTTAATTTTTACTTTTATTGGGCTCCCCTGGTGGCTCAGATGGTAATGAATCTGCTTACAATGCAGGAGATCTTGTTTGATCCCTGGGTTGGGAAGATCCAAGCTCATCCCAAATAGATTTTGTATAATATTTACTTTTACTACTCAAAATTTATTTAGGATGAACTGAATGCATGCCAGCCTGTCACTAAGAATAAACTCATTTTTTCCAAGCTTATGACATAATTTTTTCATTACATACAAAAATGACTTCATTTGGTAACTGGCCTAACTATCTAAGGAATTCCAAATAGATGACAATAATAATATTAACATTATTCACAAGCAAATGTTATCAACTTAAATGATACAACTCTAAAACAGCTTGAATCATAAGCCTAGTTAGATGAAGTACTAGTATCTACTTACTTTCGGTAGGAAATTGCATGATTTGAGTACCCTTGGTGAGCAGTTGAGAATATCTGCTGTTAAAAAAAAAAAAAAAAAACCTCTAGACTATAATTAGCATGGGTAAATCTTACGACGTAAATTTTTGTGCTCCCAATCATCCATAATTATTTCTAAAGATGACGCTGTCCACAGATGTTGCTGGGATTTAATTCTACACTGAATCATATTGGTCAGTCATTTCTTACTGATTAGCCTCCTGAATTTGTACAAGAGTAAGCCTGCCTCTCCTTGCTTTCTATTTACCACAAAGTTATATGACTATTTCGTTAATCAGAAGCCTTGCATAGCTGTACTCTAGATTTTGACAAAGAACATTTCTGCAATTTCAGCCACCCACATCTTGGAAAGCTTCCGGAAAGACAGACAATGTTAAAGACGGTTGCTCAAAATAAAGGATGTACATTCTTTTATCTATATATTTCAAATTTTACCTTTAGGGGGAGTCAGGCTAAGGATGTTGCAAATCTGCTCTAAGATATCCGACCTGTTGTTGTTAAGTTGCTTTTTCAGTTTATGTTTAAGAGTGAGGAATATTATAAAGGACAACTTTGCTATGGCTCATTATGCTGTTAACATATCAAGTTTCTAGGACAAAACAAAATTTAAAAATTAAATAATGTATTTCATTATATACTTTATATAAGTATATAAATATTTAAAATTGTATATGTATGTGTGTGTGTGTGTGTATATATATATATATATATATATATTCACTCAATCTTGTCTGACTCTTTGTGAAGCCAGGCTCCTCTATCCTCCACTATGGCCCAGAGTTTGCTCAAATTCATGTCCATTGAGTTGGTGATATTATCTAACCATCTAATCTTCTGATGCCAATTTCTTTTGCCTTCAATCTTTCCCAGCATCAAAGTCTTTTACCTACTAATTACTTAAAAAAGCCCAAATATCTAAACCAGCGTTTGACTTGCTTTTGACACACAACTGATTATGGCCCTAAGTCTTAAAACCAGGATGTCTAAAATTAATCATGATTTTTCCCTCCAAATCTGTTTATCCTTCTAGGTTCCCTAAGTAAAATGTCCTAAGCCCCAAACTAGAAAATCATTCTAAACCAGCAGTCACTTCATTGCCCATATTCAACATACCACCTAGTTCTGACATCTGCATTTTCTAAACATTCCCCAAATCTACCATCTCTACATTAACCTCAACTGCTACAGCTCAAGGCAGAAGCATTTCTCTCTACCATTATGATAACATCCCTTAAATAGTCTCCTGGTCTCCACTAAAGCTTCTTCTCAATCCATTCTACAGTCTGCAAAATAATGTGATTTCTTCATGTAAAATAAATGAAGGCCTTGTCCTGGATGACAACATGAGCAGGCCAAGAAAGTGAACCCAAGCCACTAGTAGAATGCACTGAGCAACAGAGAATGATAAAAGAGAATTCTGAAGAGTTTGGACCAGATCAAATAATACAGGGCTTTATAGTTAAGGACTTAAGTACTTATTCTCAGAAAGGATTGTGTTAACAAATTTTAACTAAGTAAACAACATGACTATTTCTGAAATATATTCAGCTAACAGTGGAGTCCACTTTGTGGCAGTAACCTACAAAGAAAGGTATGAGGCTGTATATTAGAAGGAAAAAAAAAACTATTTAGACAATCTTATCCCTTAAACTGAATATTCATTGGAAGAATTAATGCTGAAGCTGAAACTCCAATACTTTGGCCACCTGGTGCAAAGAACTAACTCATTGGAAAAGCCTCTGATGCTGGGAAAGATTGAAGGCATGAGAAGGGGACAATAGGAGAGTAAATGGTTGGATGGCATCACTGACCCAATAGCCATGAGTTTGAGTAAGCTCCGGGAGTTGGTGATGGACAGGGAAGCCTGGCGTGCTGCAGTCCATGGGGTTGCAAAGAGTCGGACTCAACTGAGCAACTGAACTGACTGATTGACTAATACTTTTAAAAATAATGAATTAAAACACATATATTGAGATGTTGTTCACAAATAACTTTCTGTCAAAGAAGTGATGACCCGAAAATTGTGAAAATATTTGTGTAGATAGATGGAGACCATTTAGATTGCAATTCATTAAATAAATAAGGAGTGTATGGTATCTCATATTATGGTGGTGATGGCTAAGACAGAGTCAAATGGGTTAATAAAAGAGATATTCATAGAGTCACTTCCTTATTATGATCTAAGTTAAAATGGATTGCGTTGTTGTTCAGTTGCTAAGTCATGTCTGACTCTTTGCAACCTCATTGACTGTAGCACACAACCATTCCCTGTCCTTCAATATCTCCCAGAGTTTGCTCAAACTCATATCCCTTGAGTAGGTGACACCATCCAACCATCTCGTCTTCTGTCACCCCCCTTTTCCTCCTGCCCTCAATCTTTCTCAGCATCAGAGTCTTTTCCAATGAGTTGACTCTTTGCAGTATGTGGTCAAATTATTGGAGCTTCAGCTTCAGAAGTAGTCCTTCCAATGAATATTCAGGGTTGATTTCATTTAGGATTCACTAGTTTGCTCTCTTAGATATCCAAGGGACTCTCAAGAGTTTTCTTCAGCAGCACAATTTGAAAGCACCAATTCTTTGGTGCTCAGCCTTCTTTATGGTCCAATTCTCACATCCCTACATGACTATTGGAAAAACCATAGCTTTAATTATATGTACGTTTGTCAGCAAAGTGATGTCTGTACTTTTTACTATGCTGCCTAGGTTTGTCATAGGTTTTCTTCCAAGGAGGAACTGTCTTTTAATTTTGTAGCCACAGTCACTACTTGAAGTGATTTTGAAGCCCAAGAAAATAAAATCTGTTATTGTTTCCACTTTTTCCCCATTTATTTGCCATGAAATGATAGGACCAGATGCCATGATCCTAGTTTTTGAATGTTCAGTTTGAGCCATTTTTTTAACTCTCTTCTTTCATTCTCATCAAGAGACTCTTTAGTTCCTCTTCACTTTCTGCCATTAGAATGGTATTATCTGCATATCTGAGGTTCTTGGTATTTCTCCTAGTAATCTTGATTCCAGCTTGTGAGTCACCCAGTCTGGCATTTCCCATGATGTACTCTGCATAGAAGTTAAATAAGCAGGGTGACAATACACAGCCTTGACATACTACTTCTCTAATTTTGAATGAGTCAGTTGTTCCATGTCCAATTCTAACTGCTGCTTCTTGCCCTATGTACAAGTTTCTCCAAAGGCAGGAAAGGTGGTCTGACCTCCCCCTCTCTTTCAAAAATTTCCACAGTTTGTTGTTATCCACACAGTCAAAGCTTTGGCATAGTCAGTGAAGCAGAAGTATACATTTTTCTAGAATTTACTTGCTTTTTCTGTGATCCAGCAGATGTTGGAAATTTGATTTATGGTTCCTCTGCCTTTTCTAAATTTAGCTTTCTCTTCTGGAAGTTCTCAGTTCCTGTGATGCTGAAGCCTAGCTTGAAGGATTTTCAGTATTACCTTGCTAGCATGTGAAGTGAGCACAGCTCTATGGTAGTTTTAACACTATTTGGCATTGCCTTTCTTTGTGATTGGAATGAAAATTGACCTTTTCCAGTTCTGTGGCCACTGCTGAGTTTTGGAAATTTGCTGGCATATTGAGTGCAGCATATAAATGGCATCATTTTTAGGATTTTAAATAGCTCAGCTGGAATTCCATCACCTCCACTCATTCATAGCAATACTTCCTAAGGCCATTTTACTTTATGCTGCAGGATGTTTGGCTCCAGGTGAGTGACCATACCATCATGTTTATCTAGGTCTTTAATAACTTTTTTATACTTCTTTTGTATACACTTGCCACCTTTTCTTAATCTCTTCTTCTGTTGTGACCTTGCCATTTCTTTCATTTATTGGGCCTATCTCTGCATTCAATGTTCCCTTGGTATCTCCAATTTTCTCGAATATATCTCTCATCTTTCCTATTTGTGGGAAGAGAGTAAATTATCCAAGATAGCATGTTCAGGCTCTGTTGCCACATGTTTATAAATAATGATCATGTAACAGCTGAGATCATTTATAGCACTGCACATGTGTGTCACGAGTTACTCGCTTGGTCATGAGCTACTTTGTGCTGTACATATATAGGAACTTCATCCATAAAGTGAGGGGAATTACTGCTGTGTCATGGCTGTGTCTGCCACGAGAGGAGAGAATATACTGTGAATGCTGCTACAGCTATTTCATCAGCCAGGAGAAAATATTGTTATGGCTACTGTGTCATCCAGGAAAGAGGTTGTGTGTAGGTATGTTGTGTTATGTTACGTCTGCCGCTCCAGCTGTTGTGCCAGCCAGGAGAGAATAAATGTGTCTGCAGTTCCTAAGGCTCCTGGCATCTTCTTCCGGCCTCTTAGCTTGTACCTTGCCTACCCTGGATTCAGCAAATAGTGTGGACAGTGAGATACACCAAAACACCTGGCATTAAGAACAGGATCAGCAATACACTATTCTATTGTTTTCCTCTATTTCTGTACATTGTTCACTTAAGAAGGCCTTCTTAGCTATCCTTGCTATTCTCTGGAACTCTGCATTCAATTGAGTATATCTTTCCCTTTCTCCTTTGCCTTTTGCTTCTCTTCTTTTCTCAGCTATTTGTAAGGCCTCCTCAGACAACCATTTCTCCTTCTTGCATTTCTTTTGCTTTGGGGTGGTCTTGATCACCACCTCCTGGATAATGTTACAAACATCTGTCCATAGTTCTTGAGGTCTGTACCAGATCTAATCCCTTGAATCTATTTGTCACCTCCTCTGTATAATCATAAGGGATTTGATTTAGGTCATACCTGAACAGCCTAATGGTTTTCCCTACCAGCTTCATTTTAAGCATGAATTTTCCAATAAAGAGCTACTGATCTGAGCCACAGTCAGCTTCAGGTCTTGTTTTTGCTGAATGTACAGAGTTTCTCCATCTTTGGGTGCAAAGAATACAATCAATCTGATTTCAGTATTGACCGTCTGGTGATATCCATGTGGTTTAAAATAGATTACAAAAGCTCTGAAATGTTTTCTAGTGATAGTAAACACCACTTTGACACCCAGAGTTCAGGAAGGTTAAGGTTTAATGATTTTGGGTCTTTTAGATTATGTTTATCATATTGCTTTGGGAATCAAAAAATATAAGAAATTGAGAATAAAACTTGAAAAGCTTATAAAATTAACAATAATCTATAAAAGAATTAGAAAAGTCATCTGAATCTTCAGACTTGTAACAATGAAGAAAGATGTCTAAGAGTCAATCTAGCTAAGCTCTAAGTAACAATTTAAGAGTTTTATAGTAGTAAATAGCCTTATTTCTTCCACAGTCAAGTTTTGGACTTATTTTTCTTGATGATTTTCTTGGATTTTTACTAGCCATTTGTTGTTACAAATGTTCTAATGTGTCAAATTGCATAGAAACTTTAAAATAGTCATGATATTACCCTTTTCTTTAAAATCCCTCTAAAATTTTTCCCATTTGACATAATACACTTATGTTTCTAAAAACTCCAAAAAGTGAAGAGATATGTTTTGATTTGTGAAACAAAATAACAATTTTTATTTCTTCCAAATCTACCTTAATTATTTTATGTTGCTTTGCAATTTTTTATGTTTCAATAAATGCACAATAGATGATTGGAACCCAGAACAGGAGATCTGTTAATATTTTGAACTATATATAAAAAGATATTTTATTAAAATAAATTTATGCTATATTATATAGGAAAAAATCCTATAAAATACTGTTGCAGAAACCAGTAATTGAGAAACCAAGCACCACACTCAAAGAGTTGGAGAACTCAGGTTTATTTTCTGGAGGGCCCAAAGGAGTTAACACTCCAAGCTCTGAACCCTGAACAAACGGGTTACAGAGTTTTTATAGACGGACTACAGTGGGCAACACTAGCAGCTAATAGTCTGGTTTAAACTAAGGGGTTTCACGTGTGCAGGAACAGCAGTCAAGACAGGGAGTGGGCTGCCTGACCTTTACAGGGGCAGACATGATTAAGCAGGTTTGCAGGGACTGGGCAATTGCAAAGAGCAGGGCAAGGGTGAGTGAGATAAGCTCCAGTTCCTAGTATTGTAAGTCCCCACTTTCTGAAACTGCATCATCTACATGATCCAGGCTTTGCAAGGAGCAAGCTGAGTTACAGAGGCAGAATGAACAGGAGGTTATATAAAATTTTAATTTTTCCTCTTCAATCCAAGCTCTTCACACCTTAGAACGTTCATAGGAAAAGATAATCCACAGAAAAACCACGTTATTTTACAGAACTTTCATATTTACAACCATAAATTTATCAATATTTTACTTTTATTTAAATTTTTATATATTATCTTCTTTTAGTCATTAACCTGATGAGTAAAATAAATAAGGTTTTTTAAAAAGATTACTTTGTTTATATTTATCATCATATTTGCAAATACATCTAAGACATCAATTCTATAAACTTACCCCTTGTGTATTATTTTGATGAACTGAAAACTGCCTTTTAAGTAAGTTAAAAACTGAAACTATTTCATATCATCTTGTATTCATTATTCTCACTGTAAAAATGGTACACTTAGAAAAAGCATATTTAAATATAATTCTCCTGAATTGTTTTCAAAATCATACTTACAATTTATGATAACACCTTTTCAGAATGTCAGTTAATATTTTAAAAGTTTTTGAGTAACATATTTATAGCTTTTACAGAAGTACAAAATTCAAATATTAAGTATATTTCAAATTTCAGCTCTTTATGAAAATCAATACGAGTGCAGAGATAAACGACATTTCAGTAGCACGCTAGAGGTTTGTCAGTGAACCTTTTCAAACTATTCACATTATTTTCTGATGGCAAAGACATCTCAAAAGAAGTGTGATATGCTCTATGAATACCATCAAACCTCCTTGCTGTCTTACATTCAGCAATCGATGGTAGATTTGCTTTTTATGACAAGATGAATATATTCCAAATGCAGCTGTATAAAAGTAGCTGACATTATGAATAAGAAATGGAAAGAAGGGCATTTCTATTGAAACTAATTTTAGGGAACCAGACAGGCATCAGTTTTACTCAGAGGAGTGAAGGATTATATGAAAATGCCGATATAGATTGTGTTAAAACTACCAGTGTCCCTTTATTAGCCACAGGTTTCTAGGCATGCTAGATTAACTTTAAAATTTTGTTCACAGAATCTTGGGAACTTTCTTGATCTCATGATGCCTGATAGCTGTATGAGAGCAGGTAAAATAATGCCTCCACCTCCAGTTAGTATAAACTTTGAAAATAGTACACATATATAATATCTACCTGTTCACAACATGTTATTGTTGAGATACCCTTTATGCATAATTCATTATCACTGAACATAAAGCTATAGAAGTCAAAGAATGTGCTTTTAGGAGAGTGCAAGGAAGAGTTTATCATGGCTACAAATTCCAGATCAAAGGTGCTTGCGCACAAGATGATGTTGATCCTAAAGATTTTCACCAAATATACTCAAAGGTTTAGAGTAATGCACTTGAGAATAGTATAATAAATAAAAGAATATCTCAGCAGGTAAAGTGATTATATAACATATAATCAAAGTTAAGTATTAGAACTAGCGTACAATATCTGAGGTGAAAATATTCTCTGGATAAACTCTATAGTAGAATGGTAAAGACTTAGTGAACTTGAAGATAGATTAACAAAAATTATCCTACCTGAAAAGAGATTCAAAAACAATTGAAACATTTGGAAAAAGGTTCAGGGATCCTTATGAGGCAGTAAGAAAAGACTGACAATATGAATATTTGTCAATTGTGTTAGTAACATATATTATACATATACATACATACTGTATATATATAAAGTATAATTGATAGTAAGTCCTAGAAGAAGATAAATTTCCCTGATAGCTCAGTTGGTAGAATTTATTTCTTTAATATATACTACTTATGTATAATTTTTAATGTGAAATATGATACTCTGTCTTTTGAGAATTTTCTATTTTATAAAAAGTATCAAATTTACAGACACAGAGTTGTTTTTAGTATTCATTAATTCTGTTTACTCTTTCTGTGGTAGAGATAGACTCAATTTTATTTTTAATATTTATGATCTGTGCTTTTTTTTTTCTTGGTTAATGTGGTTAGAGGTTTATCAATTTCATTAATTATTTTCAAAGAACCAGGCTTGATTAATTAATATTCTGTATTGTGCTTTTAGTTTTCAGTTTCTGCTGTTATATTTACTATTCCCTTCCTTATTCTTGCCTTGAGTTTAATTTGCTCCTCTTTTTCCAGTTTCTTGATGTGGGACCTTAGATCAATGAATTGAGACCTGCGTGTCTTTGTAACATAAGCCTGAAATGTTATAACTTTTCAGTAATGATGACTTTACCAAATGAAGATATGTTGCATCTTCATTTTCAACCAACTCAAAATATATTCTAATTTTTTTGTGATTTTATTTTTGAACCATGGTGTATTTAGAAGTGTGTTGCTTTAACTTAAAATATTAATATTTGAGATTTTCCATAAATTTATCTGTTATCAATATTTAGATTAATCTGTTTTAATCTGGAGAAAAACACTTCATATAATTTAATTTTTTCAACTTGCTAAGCTTTGTTTTATGACTCAGAAAAATGTTCTGTTTGTGAATGTTCCAGGTGAACATATTTTAAAATGCATATTTGGCTGCTGTGGGTGGAGTGTTCTGTACATGTTAACTTATAAGTCGTTACGGTTGTTCAGGGCTTCTATATATATAATTGCACTGATTTTCTATGTACTAGTTCTACTGTTTTTCTACTAATTACTGAAAGGTAATGTTAAACAGGAAGTTAGGCATGAGTAAGGAGGGGTGGCCTAGCTAAAAAAAGATTCAAGCTGATCTCTAAACCCCACCCCAGACACGCCCCAACATGGCCCAGAAGAGCTCACAGATATGCTACAAAATAAGCATAGAGATGGGTCCAACTCTGACGTTTGTGCCCCAGATGCACAGTGGATACAAATAACTACAGGGGCTTCTCCAACTCCCGCACATGCACCCTTGATGCACAGCTGTGTCCTCAGGTGACCTTAGGCAGCAGGGAGCCAATTAAAGGTTCATAAATATCTATATATGCATACATCTGATTATAACAGATTGAATTATGGTAAAGACATGTACAATAGAGCTGTGGTTATGTAACTTGCAGAAAAAGTGAAAGTCGCTCAGTCATGTCCTACTCTTTGCGACCCCATGGACTTATAGTCCATGGAATTCTCTACTCACAGGAGTGGGTCGCCTTTCCCTTCTCCTGGAGATCTTCCCGACACAGAGATTGAACCCAGGTCTCCCGCATTGCAGGAAGATTATTTACCAAATGAGCCACAAGAGAATTCCAAGATTATTGGAATGGGTAGCCTATCCCTTCTCCAGAGGGTCCTCCCTACCCAGGAATCAAACTGGGGTCTCCTTCATTACAGACTGTCAATCAAAACTCTCAGTCCTCGCCTACCTGGATGAACATCTAAAAGCCCTGTCTTGAAAAACCTGCATACCTCATCATTCTGGCACCAGAGCCTCTCTTGGCTTGGTCCCACCTCTCTGCTGAGGTGTTCTTTATGTTCTTCCTTCTATAAACCAGGGTCCAGTGCCTCTCTTGGCTTGGTCCATCTCTCCCTTGAGCTGTTTTTCCAGTTGTTTCTTCAATAATCTTGTTTTTGCCATGGGTAAGACTTCAGATTACTCTTTGCATCCTTACCAAGAACAGAGGCCCATAGGGGAGAGTTCTTTTCAATGCTCCCTATATCCACTAATAAGTAACACACACACACACACACACACACACATATATATATAAGTAATATATATAACATATATATTTGCATATATCATGATGAATTTGTCTATTTTGCTTTGCATTCTTTCAGTTTTGCAATTTGGGGAATTTTTTCTTAGTTGCTTTCACTTTTAATGTTGTTATATATTCATTGAAAACTGATTTCTTTATCCTTGAATAACAATCTTCTGGACCTAGTACTTTTTGTATCAAAATCTGTTTATTCCCATATTAATATAAATATTCCAGCTTTTTAAAAAAGTAGATTGGATTTTTCCATCATTTCAGTTTAACTCATGTATATCTTTATAATTAAAGTGGGTTTCTTATAAACAGCATATAGGTGGATTTTTTTCCACTTTGAAAATCTTTACCTTTTATTGCTGTGTTTAGACAGTATACCTTAATGGAGTCATTGAGGCTCGTGATTAAAATTTATCTAACTGCTAGTTGTTTTTCTATTAGTTGCATCAGATTTTGTCTTTTGTGTTCTTTTGGACTGATTATTTTTAATTCCTTTTTTTCTCCACAGTTGGCTTAATTTTTTTCTCTTTTAAAAATTGTAGGGGCCCCATGTGGTCTGGGCATGCCGAATGGAGATGACAGTGGCCTGAGTGGAAGCCAGAGTACCAGTACAGAATGATGCTGAAGAGCCTAGTGGACCTTTGGTGGCCAAGGGCAGGGCTGGAGAAGGGTCTGGCCCAGTAGAACCATAGCAGCAAAGCTGCCAAGTCCTTCATGATGAAAGATTTGGAGACACTTCTATCTCCTTTGTATAATTGATAGGTTGGATGGTGAAGAGATGGCTGACGGTGTCAAAACCTTTCTGCAGGGCCTTTCCAGGGGGAATCAAAGACTCCATCTGGGGAATTTCTATTAATACCATCTCAAAGCTAGATGCTTGAATTCAGCAAGAGAGAGAGGAACAGTGGAAAAAGAACAATTAGGATCCTGGCTCAGAGGAGAGTCCAGAGTATAGTAAGGAAACAGGAGTGTGAACCTGTATTGTCAGTAGAAATTTTCAATGCTGTACGTAGAATGGTGGCGTTGTTCTGGTTCAGTCTCCTCTTGTTTTATCAAGTGTTTGTTCCTGTGCTTAGTCATTAATGGCCCAAATTACTGGTGAGCCATCACGAAATGGGGACGTTTGTTTGCAGTTGGAATGCTTTCTCACATCAAATTTCATTGTTGTTTGGGTGCTCCTCCTGTTTGTGTTTAGCAAAGCTGTGAACCCTATTTTGTTTCAGGACATTATTGAGCTGGCATTTGAGGTATCAGAGAGGAAGCCTCACCCATTCCCTAGCATTAGCCGAATAATAGCTGATACCTTCTTCAACATTGTGCTGTGGGCTCTCTTCCTTCTCCAGAGGATGTTTGTGAGTCTCTTTCCCATCCATCTTGCTGGTCAGCTTGTTGGCCTCCTATATACATCTCTTCTCTACTCACTACACTTCTTCGAATGTCATTGGTTCAATAAAGGAACTGAAATACACCAGTGGTTGTCAAACATAAAAAAAATGGGCTTTACTACTTTGGATTCAGTTTGCCCTTGATTTTCTCACAGGGATGAAGTCCTCCTACACAGTCAATGGATGCCTCTTGTCTGTCCTCTTTCCTTTATTCATTATCAGCGCCAATGAAGCAAAGATCTCTGCAAAAGCATATCTTTTCCAATTGCACGTCTTCTCCTTGGTGGTTTTCTTAAGCAACAGAGTCCTCCATAAGATGGTCTACCTGCAGTCTGCCCTCAGTAGCTCCACTTCTGCAGAGAAGTTCCCCTCACCTCACCCATCTCCTGCAAATTCAGGGACCTGCTGCTGGTCCCTGGAGTCATCTGCCATCCAGTGGAGATGGGTGAGACAGGAAGGATTCCATGGCAGTTCTTTACCTTGTTCACCTCCCCAACCAGGGAAGGCAGGACCCACTGTGCCAAGGGCCCTGTGCACATTCCAGTCTCTCTGAGGAATGGGGATTTTTGTCTCTGGTGCAGGTAAGGCAGAATCTCCCTGCATGGATTTTAAACACCAGTGAAAAGTGAAAGGACCACAAGTTTTTCTGCAGCTCTTTTCTAGCATCTGCCAGCCCCACACCTGGACTGATTTCAGGACTTTTCCTCCCTGTGCCATTTAACCTCTCACTTGTCTTTCCTGTCTTCAACCACCCTTGAATGAATGAACTTTTGTAATTCTAGCTGTTGTATTCTGTGGACCTGTTACTTTTGTCTTCTGCAAAGCACATATATTGGATGTGGGAGGGAAAAGAGACTGCTGCTTCAGATCACTCCCTTTATAGCCATCACTGTCTTGTTTTCTGTAACTTGGATTAGACTTGGATTTCTTGCTCCACTGCAAAAAAAAAAAAAAAAAAGAGAGAGAGAGAGAGACTGAGGAGATTGCACAGTATTAAAGATCTCACAGTCAGATTTGCTGGGTTTTGAGGAGTGATTTTCCTTCTTTGCCTCAAAAGAGAAAAAGACTTTCCCCCACCCCCAGTTGTACATTTAAAGACCCTCCAACTGTAAAAGTGAAGAGTGAAATTGTTAGTCTCTCAGTTGTGTCTGACTCTTTGCAACCCCATGGACTGTGGCCCACCAGAATCCTCTGTCTATGGAATTTTCCAGCCTAGAATACTGGAGTGAGTAGCCATTCCCTTCTTCAGAGGATCTTCCTGACCCAGGGATTGAACCTAGGTCTCCAGCATTGCAGGGGGATTCTTTGCTGCAAATAGAAGCAAATGTAATTAAAATTACATTTCCAAAATCTTTTTTGCTTTATGTTGTTGTTGTTCAGTCACTAAATTGTGTCTGACTCTTTGCAACCCCATGGACTGCAGCACATTAGGCTTCCCTGTCCTTTACTATCTCCCTGAGTTTGCTCAGACTCATGTCAACTGAGCTGGGGATGCCATCCAACCATCTCATCTGTCACTCCTTTTCCCTCCTGCCCTCTATCTTTCACAGTATCAGGGTTTTTTCCCCAATGAGTCAGGTGGCTGAAGTATTGGAGCTTCCGATTTAGCATCAGTCCTTCCAATGAATATTCAGGATTGATTTCCTTTAGGATTGACTGGTTTGATTTCCTTGCAGCCTAAGGGACTCTCAAGAGTCTTCTTCAGCACCACAGCTTGAAATCATCAGTTCTACAGCACTCAGCCTTCTTTATGTGCAACTCTCACATCTATACCTGACTACTGAAACACCATAGCTTTGCCTATGTGGACCTTTGTCTTCAAAGTGATGTCTCTGATTTTTACCATGCTGACTAGTTTTGTCATAGATTTTCTTCCAAGGAGCAAGCATCTTTTAATTTTATGGCTGCAGTCACCATCCACAGTAATTTTGGAGCACAAGAAAATAAAATCTGTCACTGTTTTCCACTCCCCTCCCATATATTTACCATGAAGTAATGAGACCAGATGCCATGATCTTTGTTTTTTGAATGTTGAGTTTTAAACCTGTTTTTTCACTCTTCTCTTTTACCCTCATCAAGAGGCTTTTTAGTTCATCTTCACTTTCTGCCATTAGAGTGGTATCATCTGTATATCTTAAGTTTGTTATATTTCTGCCACCAATCTTGATTCCAGCTTGTGATTCATCCATCTTGGCATTTTGCGTGGTGTACTCTACATATAAGTTAAATAAGCAGTGTGACAGTATACAGCCTTGACCTACTCCTTTCCGAGTTTTTGCCATGTAAAGTAACATAATTAAGCAAGTAAAATTCATATTTACAAGTCTTGCTCACATTCAAGCAGTGAGAATTACACAAGATTTGTCAACTAGTGGACAGAAATATGACGTTTTCTTAGAATTCGTTCTATACAGAATCTCACTATTAAATAATCTTATTTCTGTCTTCCCATCATTTCAGTTTTTTTTTTTTTTTCTATTTTTGACTTTTTTCTCAACTAAGAGAACTCCTGTAGAGAGTAAATAGCCATTGCTCTTTATATTTACTCCAGGGCTGAGAATTTCTATGTAATACTAATCTCTCAAAGTAATCATCATCTCCTAAATTTCTCAATAACAATGACACTGGGTTAGTAATTCCACAGGATGATCTATATAGTATCCAGATCCTAAATATATCATCTCAACAATGACTTTGGACAAATATCTTTTATTAGTTTCTTGGGGGTATAGTAATTGAGCACCACAAACTAGGTAGCTTAAACAACATGTCTGTCACATAGTCCTAGAGACTAGGATCTCAAAATCAAAATGTCAGCAGTGTTTTTTCTTTCTGAGGGCTGTGGGGGGAAAACCTATTCTATGCCTCTTCTTTACTTTGTGGTAGCCTTAGGCATTCGTTGCCTTATAGATGATGTTTCCCCTGTGTATTCATGTTATTTTCCTTCTCTGTATGCCTCTGTGTCCGAAATCACACTTTCCATAAGAAACCAGTCATAAAGGATTAAGGCCCATTATACTGATCTAATTCTGAGTTAATTACTGCTATAAAGACCCTGCTGCTACTAAGTCACTTCAGTTGCATCCGACTCTGTGCGAACTTGTAGACGGCAGCCCACGAGGCTCCCCTGTCCCTGGGATTCTCCAGGCAAGAACACTGGAGTGGGTTGCCATTTCCTTCTCCAATAAAGACCCTATCTCTAGATAAGATGACATTCTGAGATACCTGGGATTAAGATCACAATTTTTTTTTCCCCAGGGGTAGACATAATTCAACCCATAAATATATCTCTTCATGGTATTTTGGGAGAAATTTCTAATTGTGTGAAAATAAATAAAATGAGGAATGCCTCAGTTCAGTTCAGTCGCTCAGTCGTGTCCGACTCTTGGCGACCCCATGAATTGCAGCACGCCAGGCCTCCCTGTCCATCACCAACTCCTGGAGATCACTCAGACTCACGTCCATCTAGTCAGTGGTGCCATCTAGCCATCTCATCCTCTGTCGTCCCCTTCTCCTCCTGCCCCCAATTCCTCCCAGCATCAGAGTCTTTTCCAGTGAGTCAACTCTTCGCATGAGCTGGCCAAAGTACTGGAGTTCCAGCTTGAGCATCATTCCTTCCAAAGAAATCCCAGGGCTGATCTCCTTCAGAATGGACTGGTTGGATCTCCTTGCAGTCCAAGGAACTTTCAAGAGTCTTCTCCAACAGCACAGTTCAAAAGCATCAGTTCTTCGGCGCTCAGCCTTCTTCACAGTCCAACTCTCACATCCATACATGACCACAGGAAAAACCATAGCCTTGACTAGACGAACCTTTGTTGGCAAAGTAATGTCTCTGCTTTTGAATATGCTATCCAGGTTGGTCATAAATTTTCTTCCAAGAAGTAAGTGTCTTTTAATGGCTGCAGTAACCATCTGCAGTGATTTTGGAGCCCAAACCTAGTTAGTCTTAAATTGCAAAACTGGTACCATAACATAAAATCCAATTTACAAAACGTGCATTAATATTAATGTTCACAGTTTGTTCTCTCTCTCCCTTTTTTTTTTCTTTTGGTTTCATAGTGCAAAGAATCATCAACTGGTATTGGTGAAACAGAAAAATAAAACAAAACCAAGACATAATAAAAAATTTCAAGTTGTTTAGCAACATCAAGTTGATTTTAAATAATTGTAGCATACAAAGGAAAACAAAATTTTCACTGTCATCTTAAATATTTACATTACAACATCTATGATAAAACCAGTTTTAATACATACATACAAGCATTTAAATATATTTGACTCTCAAATGTCAAAATTTGAAGAAAATGTCAAGCTTTTTATTGTTCTGAATAGACAGTTTCTTTGTATAACAAACACTCCAGTTTCTTAAATAGACTATGTAAGTATTTATAGACCAAACTTTAGTAGATTCACAACAAGATTCTTGCTTCTCAGGAAATAATATTCTTTACCTGATAAGATTTGATCCTTTCTCAGACAAGGAAAACTTTCCATTCATATGGTTTCAGTTGAAAAATTTTGAAGAATTTAGTCTAATATATTTCTAGTCTGAGTCCTGTACCTGGAGTGTTTTTCAGCTCCCAGGCTCATATTGCTACAAATGTCCTTTTGTTACTTTACCCTGTGGGAAGATGTTCCTCTCAAAGCATTAATAGCTAACCTTCTTATCTAACACAGTAAAAGGAAAATCACAAAAAGAAACATGTAAAATTTATTTCTCATCATTTTATCGCCAGAAATATATATATAATATTCTTATTCCATTCTGACTAGGTGGTATCACTCAGAGACAACTTGGAGTTGAAGTTGAGTTTACCAGCTTAATTGATTTCTTTAGGTCATTACCCCTGAATGTAGATTTTTCTACATTCAAGGAGTATGAAAAAAATATTTGAAAAGGAGAAAGAAGGCAGGAAGAAAGGAAGAGGGAAGGAGGAAAAATATGAATCCCAACCTTCCTAGCAAAAATAATCAGGGCATGGAACCCCTTTATCTGCCTGTTCTTCTCTGAGATTGCCATTTCAGCCTTCCCCTTCTTTTTTTTCAGTAGAATTCATATTATCAAATAAAATTGATTTTAAAAAAATCTATTTTCCCATTACCCAAAAAGTTGCTGAAATGTATGTTTTTGTCATTGTGCATTTTTGGCAAGTGAGGCATTTAGGCAATCACTTAACTTTACTTGGGTTCTGTAACCCAAATGAAGCATGCCGGCTGCAACGGATCTCACAGAAGCGTGCCCGAAAGGAGCTACCCCATGTCGGAGGTCAGGGACGGTGGCCAAGAGAAGGTACCCAACGTCCAAGGTCAGGATCAGTGGCCGAAAGTGCCAGGCTGCGACGGCGCAGGAGCGGCCAAGAGGAGTTACCCCACGCCCGAGGTCAGGGGCTGCGGCTTAGAGGAGCAACCCCACGTCCAAGGAGTGGTGGCTGCCCAAGTGCAGGAGGGCCAAGAGGAGCTACTTCACATTCAAGGTAAGGAGGGGCGGAGGTGAGGAGATACCCCTCCTCCAAGGTAAGGAGCAGCAGCTGCTCTTTGCTGGAAAAGCCATGAAGAGATACTCCACGTACAAGGTAAGAGAAATACAAGTTAAGATGGTAGGTATTGTGAGAGGGCATCAGAAGGCAGACGCACTGAAACCATAATCACAGAAAATTAGTCAATCTAATCTCATGGACCACAGCCTTGTCTAACTCAATGAAACTAAGCCAAGCCCTGTGGGGCCACTCAAGATGGGTGGGTCATGGTGGAGAGGTCTGACAGAATATGGTCCACTGGAGAAGGGAATGGCAAACCACTTCAGTATTCTTGCCTTGAGAACTCCATGAACAATATGAGAAGGCAAAATGATAGGATACTGAAAGAGGAACTCCCCAGGTCAGTAGGTGCCCAATATGCTACTGGAGATCAGTGGAGAAATAACTTAAGAAAGAATAAAGGGATGGAGTCAAAGCAAAAGCAATACCTAGTTGTGGATGTGACTCGTGATAGAAGCAAGGTCGGATACTGTAAAGATCAATATTGCATAGGAACCTGGAATGTTAGGTCCATGAATCAAGGCAAATTGGGAGTGGTCAAACAAGAGATGGCAAGAGTGAACGTCGACATTCTACAAATCAGAGAACTAAAATGGACTGGAATGGGTGAATTTAACTCAGATGAGCATTATATCTACTATTGCAGGAAGGAATCCCTTAGAAGAAATGGAGTAGCCATCATGGTCAACAAAACAGTCTGAAATGCAGTACTTGGATGCAGTCTCAAAAACGACAGAATGATGTCTGTTTGTTTCCAAGGCAAACCATTCAATATCACAGTAATCCAAGTCTATGCCCCAACCAGGAACACTGAAGAAGCTGATGTTGAATAGTTCTATGAAGACTTACAAGACCTTTTAGAACTAACACCCAAAAAAGATGTCCTTTTCATTATAGGGGACTGGAATGCAAAAATAAGAAATCAAGAAACACCTGGAGTAACAGGCAAATTTGGCCTTGGAATACAGAATGAAGCAGGGTAAAGGCTAATAGAGTTTTGCCAAAAGAACACACTGGTCATAGCAAATACCCTCTTCCAACAACACAAGAGAAGACTCTACACATGGACATCACCAGATGTTCAACACTGAAATCATATTGATTATATTCTTTGGAGCCAAAGATGGAGAAGCTCTATACAGTCAGCAAAAACAAGACTGGGAGCTGACTGTGGCTCAGATCATGAGCTCCTTATTGCCAAATTCAGACTTAAATTGAAGAAAGTAACGAAAACCACTAGACCATTCAGATATGACCTAAATCAAATCCCTTATGATTATACAGTGAAAGTGAGAAATAGATTTAAGGGACTAGATGTGACAGACAGAGTGCCTGATGAACTATGGTCAGAGGTTCGTGACACTGTACAGGAGACAGGGATCAAGACCATCCCCATGGAAAAGAAATGCAAAAAAGCAAAATAGCTGTTGGTGGAGGCCTTACAAATAGCTGTGAAAAGAAGAGAAGTGAAAAGCAAAGGAGAAAAGGAAAGATATAAACATCTGAATGCAGAGTTCCAAAGAATAGTGAGAAGAGATAAGAAAGCCTTACTCAGCAATCAATGCAAATAAATAGAGGAAAACTACAGAATGGGAAAGATGAGAGATCACTTTAAGAAAATTAGAGATACCAAGGGAATATTTCATACAAAGATGGGCTCGATAAAGGACAGAAATGGTATGAACCAAACAGAAGCAGAAGATATTAAGAAGAGGTGGCAAGAATATACAGAAGAACTATACAAAAAAGATCTTCATGACCCAGATGATCATGATGGTGTGATCACTGACCTAGAGCCAGACATCCTGGAATGTGAAGTCAAGTGGGCCTTAGAAAGCATCACTACAAACAAAGCTAGTGGAGGTGATGGAATTCCAGTGGAGGTATTCCAAAACCTGAAAGATGATGCTGTGAAAGTGCTGCACACAATATGCCAGCAAATTTGGAAAACTCAGCAGTGGCCACAGGACTGGAAAAGGTCAGTTTTCATTCCAATCCCAAAGAAAGGTAATGCCAAAGAATCCTCAAACTGCTGCACAATTGCACTCATCTCACACACTAGTAAAGTAATGCTCAAAATTCTCCAAGCCAGGCTTCAGCAATACATGAACCACAAACTTCCAGATGTTCAAGCTGGTTTTATAAAAGGCAGAGGACTTAGGGATCAAATTGCCAACATCCTCTGGATCATGGACAAAGGAAGAGATTTCCAGAAAAACATCTATTTCTGCTTTCTTGACTATGCCAAAGCCTTTGACTGTGTGGATCATAATAAACTGGAAAATTCTGAAAGAGATGGGAACACCAGACCAACTGACCAGCCTCTTGAGAAACCTATATGCAGGTCAGGAAGCAACAGTTAGAACTGGACATGGAACAACAGACTGGTTCCAAAATGAAAAAGGTGTACACCAAGGCTGTATATTGTCATCTTGCTTATTTAACTTATATGCAGAGTTCATCTTGAGAAACGCTGGGCTGGACGAAGCACAAACTGGAATCAAGATTGCCAGGAGAAATATCAATAACCTCAGATATGCAGATGACACCACCCTTATGGCAGAAAGTGAAGAGGAACTAAAAAGCCTCTTGATGAAAGTGAAAGAGGAGTGTGAAAAAGTTGGCTTAAAACTCAACATTCAGAAAACGAAGATCATGGCATCTGGTCCCATCACTTCATGGGAAATACATGGGGAAATAGTGGAAACACTGTCAGACATTATTTTTAAGGCTTCAAAATCACTGCAGATGGTGACTGCAGCCATGAAATTAAAAGACGCTTACTCCTTGGAAGAAAAGTTATGACCAACCTAGATAGCATATTCAAAAGCAGAGACATTACTTTGCCAACAAAGGTCCGTCTAGTCAAGGCTATGGTTTTTCCTGTGGTCATGTATGGATGTGAGAGTTGGACTGTGAAGAAGGCTGAGCGCTGAAGAATTGACGCTTTTGAAGTGTGGTTTTGGAGAAGAGTCTTGAGAGTCCCTTGGACTGCAAGGAGATCCAACCAGTCCATCCTGAAGGAGATCAGCCCTGGGATTTCTTTGGAAGGAATGATGCTAAAGCTGAAACTCCAGTACTTTGGCCACCTCATGCGAAGAGTTGACTCATTGGAAAAGACTCTGATGCTGGGAGGGATTGGGGGCAGGAGGAGAAGGGGAGGACAGAGGATGAGATGGCTGGATGGCATCACTGACTCGATGGACGTGAGTCTGGGTGAACTCCGGGAGTTGGTGATGGACAGGGAGGCCTGGCGTGCTGCAATTCATGGGGTTGCAAAGAGTCGGACAGGACTGAGCGACTGAATTGAACTGATGCAATATTGCTCTTTACAGTATCGGACCTTGCTTCTATCACCAGTCACATCCGCAACTGGGTGTTGTTTTTGCTTTTGCCCCATCCTTCCATTCTTTTTGGAATTATTTCTCCATTGATCTCCAGTAGCATATTGGGCACCTACCGACCTGAGGAGTTCATCTTTCAATGTCCTATATTTTTGCCTTTTCATACTGTTCATGGGGTTCTCAAGGCAAAGAATTCTGAAGTGGTTTGTCATTCCCTTCTCCAGTGGATCACATTCTGTCAGACCTCTCCACCATGACCCGTCCATCTTCAGTGACCCCACATGGCATGGCACAGTTTCATTGAGTTAGACAAGGCTGTGGTTCATGTGATCAGATTGGCTAGTTGTCTGTGACTGTGGTTTCAGTCTATCTGCCCTCTCTCTGCACCTACCATCCTACTTGGGTTTCTCTTACCTTGGACGTGAGGTATCTCTTCATGGCTTTTCCAGCAAAACACAGCCGATGCTTCTTACCTTGAAAGTGGGGTATCTCCTTTCTGCCACTGCTCCTGACCTTGGACGTGGGATAACTCCTCTTGGCCACCATTCCTCATCTTGGACGTGGGGTAGCTCCTCTTGGACACTTCTGTGCCACACAGCCACCACTCTTGCCACAAAGAAACGCAATGCCAAAGAATGCTGAAAGTATCGCACAATTGCACTCATCTCACACTCTAGTAAAGTAACGCTCAAAGTTCTCCAAGCCAGGCTTCAGCAATACGTGAACTGTGAACTTCCAGATGTCCAAGCTGGTTTTAGAAAAGGCAGAGGAACCAGAGATCAAACTGCCAACATCCGCTGGATCATCGAAAAAGCAACAGAGTTCTAGAAATATATCTATTACTGCTTTATTGACTATGCCAGTCTTTGACTGTGTGGATCACAATAAACTGTGGAAAATTCTGAAAGAGATGGGAATATCGAAAGAGGTGGGAATACCGGACCACCTGACCTGCCTCTTGAGAAACCTGTATGCAGGTCAGGAAGCAACAGTTAGAACTGGACATGGAACAACACACTGGTTCCAAATAGGAAAAGGAGTACATTAAGGCTGTATATTGAAACCTTGCTTATTTAACTTATATGCAGAGTACATCATGAGAATCGCTGGGCTGGAGGAAACACAAGCTGGAATCAAGATTGCTGGGAGAAATATCAGTAACCTCAGATATACAGATTACACCATCCTTATGGCAGAAATCGAAGAACTAAAGGGCCTCTTGATGAAAGTGCAAAAGGAGAGTGAAAAAGTTGGCTTAAAGCTCAACATTCAGAAAACGAAGATCATGGCATCTGGTCCCATCACTTCATGGGAAATAGATGGGGAAACAGTGGAAACAGTGGCTGACTTTATTTTTTTGGACTCCAAAATCACTGCAGATGGTGAGTTGAGTGCAGCCATGAAATTAAAAGATGCCTACTTCTTGGAAGAAAATTTATGACCAATCTAGACAGCATATTAAAAAGCCGAAACATTACTTTGTTGACAAAGGTCCATCTAGTCAAAGCTATGGTTTTTCCAGAAGTCATGTATGGATATGAGAATTAGACTATAAAGAAATCTGAGCACCGAAGAATTGATGCTTCTGAACTGTGGTGTTGGAGAAGACTCTTGAGAGTCCCTTGGACTGCAAGGACATCCAACCAGTCCATCCAAAAGGAGATCAGTCCTGGGTATTGATTGGAAGGACTGATGTTGAAGCTGAAACTCCAATACTTTGGCCACCTGTTGTGAAGAGCTGACTCATTTGAAAAGACCCTGATGTTGGGAAAGATTGAAGGCAGGAGAAGAAGGGGATGACAGAGCATGAGATTGCTGGATGGCATCACTGACTCAATGGACATGAGTTTAGGTGAACTCCGGGAGTTGGTGATAAACAGGGAGGCCTGGAGTGCTGTAGTTTATGGGGTCCCAAAGAGTAGGACATGACTGAGTGACTGAACTGAACTGAATCCCAATCTTGAGGGCTCCATCCTGATGACCTAGTTAACTCTCAAAGACACCCACTTCATAAAACCTTAGCATTGGGAGTGAAACTTTTACCTTTATTTATTTTGAAGAAGACATAAACACCCAGTCTATATCAGAAACAGACACAGGAAGAATTGAAATTGCAGGTGGTACAAATTCAATGTGTAGAGTTAAGTCTCTGGATTTCTACCTTGATGTTCTTTCCTTTACACTATGGAGCCTTTGAAGATAGATGAGCAAAATAGTTTAAGCAAAAAAACCCCAAATCAACTTGTGAGCTTTAATAATCCTATTTATCATGTAATCATAATTACATTTACTAGAGAGCTGTCAAACTCCACTTGACTTCATTCATGTGTAGGCACAACGTTTTCCTGCCCCCTGAGCTGAGAGGTGAGTGAGCTGTCCATGTAAACTGATGTACTGTCACGTAGTTTCCTTTCTGACATATTGAAAATAAAGATCGAACTAAATTGGGTACAATCACTCCAGAAGAAAATCAATATTCCTGCTCTTTTTCCCCTTATGGATAATTCCTTTCAAGGATTGGGCATAGCTTCTCCAGGATGAGTAGAAATGCATCCTACAATACAGGTTTTAAAAGGAGCTTTGCATCAGCAAGATTCCATAATTAATTAACTGAATTGGGTAATTTACTCTTCTTAACAGAATATCCTATAATCAACCCACATTTTTTTCTAGCCCCAGCTGTGATTTAACTAGCAATTCTGATTAATAATTACTCTAAATTCACTCAGATATTCACTGTCAGATGTTGCCTGCCCATATTCTTATGATTAATTTTGACTTAACTATGTTATTCTGTTTTAAATTCAATTTCACTGTTATGCTTGAAGAATTTTCTTCTGGTACAACACCCTTGATTTTATTTCAGATATATTCAGCTTTACAGAACAAGTGTCTTCTAGAGTTCACTTGACTATTTGCTAAATCATAGCCATTTATGATACTGTCTGTTGATCTTCTAATTTATTGGCTGTGCATTGCTATTTGAAATAAAGTAATATGCATACAGATATGTCATGGATGCATGTCCACACTCTTAACAAATTATCAATATTAATCGGATGCCTATTATGTGCTCAGCACAGCACTCAATGAGCTACAAAAAACACTTCAAAGGACATAAAAAGGCTGAATCATCAAAATAAATACTTGAAACAACAGTAAAAGTAAATAACATATATTTAAGTGATAATTAAATGATATAGTAATAGCATTATATTTTACCCCTGTGTTGAACATTTAGATCAGATCAGATCAGTCGCTCAGTCGTGTCTGACTCTTTGCGACCCCATGAATCGCAGCACGCCAGGCCTCTCTGTCCAACACCAACTCCCGGAGTTCACCCAGACTCACGTCCATCGAGTCAGTGATGCCATCCAGCCATCTCATCCTCTGTCATCCCCTTCTCCTCCTGCCTCCAATCCCTCCCAGCATCAGAGTCTTTTCCAATGAGTCAACTCTTCGCATGAGGTGGCCAAAGTACTGGAGTTTCAGCTTTAGCATTATTCCTTCCAAAGAAATTCCAGGGCTGATCTCCTTCAGAATGGACTGGTTGTATCTCCTTGCAGTCCAAGGGACTCTCTAGAGTCTTCTCCAACACCACAATTCAAAAGCATCAATTCTTCAGCGCTCAGCCTTCTTCACAGTCCAACTCTCACATCCATACATGACCACAGGAAAAACCATAGCCTTGACTAGACAGATTTTGTTGGCAAAGTAATGTCTCTGCTTTTGAATATGCTATCTAGGTTGGTCATAACTTTTCTTCCAAGGAGTAAGCGTCTTTTAATTTCATGGCTGCAGTCAACATCTGCAGTGATTTTGGAGCCCAGAAAAATAAAGTCTACATTAGCGGACATTATTCCTCTGTTATTACCTTATAAACACTCTAGGAATGTAATAATCTACAAAGTCATAGTAGCATTGGAGTATGATGTCTGCTTTTTGAAAAATAACCTTTCAACTTCTGCAATTATTATTTTTGAGAATATATGCTAAACAATCAGTACAAATAGTTCTACAAAAGCTTTCTCTAAGAGCAGTATTCTTTATAATCTCAAGCCCCCAATTATCCTAGGTCACACAAACATAATTTATATTAAAATTTGGTTGCATTTTGGGAGCAAAAGTTCTCTAATATGAATATGGATTTTTATCACGGAAACAATGCCACAGTGGTGGTGGTAGTTTAGTCACTAGGTCATGTCCAACTTTTTGCAACCCCATGAACTCTAGCCTGCCAGGCTCCTCTGTCCATGGGATTCTCCAGGCAAGAATACTGGAGTGGGTGGCCATTTCCTCCTCCAGGGATCTTCCCGACCCAGAGATTGAACACTTGGCAGGCAGATTCTTTACCACTGAGCCACTGGGGAAGCTCAAAACAATGTCATATGGTTGCTAAGTACAATGAACTTCATGGAAATGATGATGATGATGATGATGATGATGATGGATGGTGATCTTATTTTTTACTTAAATTGTTTCTGTTTTGTGGTTTTGTTTTTTTTTCTTTAGACATTATTCAAAACCAGACCACTTCTGTGGGCTTTGCTTGGTATGTTTTGCTTGGTTGATTGGCTGCTTTGTTTTCTAAATGATTGTGATGGCTTATAGTACTAATTTTTCAAAAATTTCCAGAAAATATGCTTGTCACAATATATGCTGGGGAATTAACTATATTTGGATTCCTGTTGGAGTCATTTCAAGTGTTTCCCAAGAATCCCTTTAGCTTTGGCTGCAAATACTACCAGTTAGTTTTTGGTGTTTATGTTTTTGAGCCATGGGGTGCCCACATATTAAAACAGCATTATTATGGGAGTTTCTGGGAGAGTGTTTTTAGATGAAGTTAACTTTAAAAATAAGTGAATTGATTCAAACAGACAGCCCTCCCTGAAGTAGATGATCCTCATCCAATCAGCTGAAGGCTTGAATAGAACAAAAAGGCAGACTCTCCCCCAAGTAAGAGAGAATTCCTGCCTGATTGCCTTCAAACTGGAACATCATTTTTTCCCCACCTTCTGACTGAAAATAAAACATTGGCCTTTCCTGCATCTTGGGACCAAAACAGCACCAACAGCATCAGCTGCTCAGGTGTTTCCAGCTTATCTGCTTACCCTGTAGATCTTAAAAACTTGTCAGCCTTCATAATCATGTGAGGTAATTCTTTATTATAAATCAGCCTCTCTCTCTCTCTTCTGTTTCTGTTCTATTTGTCCAGAAAATACTAACTAATACTTATTCTTTGGCTCAACTCTGAAGGACATTACAGTAGTGTTTTCAAAAATACATTTTAAGTAAATTCATCAAATATTATATGAAGATAGTATTTTTTCTCAATTGTCATTTAAAGCATATGAGTCTGCTTGACATTATATAATTATTTTATAATTGATATTAGAGATCAAATTCCATTTCAAAACCTTTGCATAAATAAGGTGCAAAATTATATAAATTGTGTTTATTTCCCCATGCTTTTACCTAGTTATATTACAGAGAGAACTTCAAATGTGCTAAACTTTAGGAGGGTATATTTATTTTAAAGCTCTTTGTAAAATATCAGAATTGTTTTTGAAAAAGTCATTTATTTCTCTCAGTTTCTATGTAACATAAGTATATTTAATTAAAAATGCATCTTCCCAGAAGTAAACCATTTACTTTTAAGTTACCTAGGGTACAATAAAAATATTTTTGTATCCCTCAAGTAAGAATGCATAGCCATATGCCATAGGATCACAGTACAACTTTCATCAGCAATCACATCTCTCAGTCTTTAAATGTCAAATTAAATTGGCATTTAAGAAAATTGCTTCAGGATATATATCACATATCTTTTAAATACTAGTTGGTATTTTTAGCCATTATTTCATTACCATGAAATTGAGTACTAGTGTCCAATTAGACATTAATTACCAGTCTAAATATGGCTAATGTTCTAACCAGGATGTCACTAGGCATTTTAATTTTACTAAATTAAATGCAATGAAATTTAACTTTGCAGATTTCACAATTCAAATACACCTTTAATTATAAAGGTGTATTTGAATGGAAGAGAACAAATGTTCTCTCACCTTAAAATTCTGGTGAAATTAAACATGATTTTTAGTGGAATCACCCCAGGAGCTCGGAGGGGTGATGGTCCATTAGGTATCCTTCAGGAAATCTCCCACTCATCACTCTAAAACCTCCCCATGTTCAACAGGGCCACTGCTTCAACAACTTCAGCAGCAATAGTACTAAATGTTGCAAATGTCTTTCTTTTATTAAACAAAGTATCCCCACTGTAATATTAGTCTTTTATTTCTGCCATTTGGAGCAGAGTAGAATGAATTTATTACTCTTCAAATATTTGATGACAAGTACTCTATTTTTCCCCTGTTTTATGTTCTCAGGCTTAGCTGGATATATGGCAGTACACCATCATCATTTTTGTTGCTCTCTTAGCAATCAGCATCCTTCTTAAAATGGGCGCCTCTGACATGGGAATGAAATCACTCCAAAGTCTTTCAATTCACATCCTTCTTTAACATAATAAACCATATCCTCTAAACATCTATCAGAAATACCCCTAAAGGCAAAGCAAGAGATGTCTTTGACATATTTTTATACCATAATATCATTTTAAGGAGTCTAATTGTTTTAAGGCCCTTTAACTTGTGAACAACAGAAACGATATGTATAGTCAAAGCTATGGTTTTTCCAGTAATCATGGACGGATGTCAGAATTGGACCATAAAGAAGACGAATCACTGAAGAATTGATGCTTTCAAATAGTGGTTCTGGAGAAGATGCTTGAGAGTCCCTTATACTGCAAGGAGGTCAAACCAGTCAATCCTAAAAGAAATCAATCCTGACTATTCATTGGAAGGACTGTTGCTAAAGCTGAAGCTCCAGTATTTGGCCATGTGATGTGAAAAGCTGACTCATTGGAAAAGTCCCTGATGCTGGGAAAGTTGAAGGCAAAAGGACAAAGGGCTGGCAGAAGATGAGATGGTTAGATGGCCTCAGTGACTCAAGGGACATGAATTTGAGCAAACTCTGGGAGACAGTGGAGGACAGAGGAGCCTGGTGTGCTACAGTCCATTGGGTCACAAAAAGTAGGACATGACTTGCTGACAGAACAACAACAAACTAGGTACTGCAAATTTATTTTTCTCCTAAATTTCTACTTGTACAGATTAAAACAATAAAGTAAGTACTTAAATAAAACAAATAGGAAATTGCAAATATCGAAGCAATAACAATAACTCTTCTCTTGAGTCTATAGGCAAATTGTCCAGGAAGCTTACCTTTTCTCATCTCTTCCTTATCCTAATTTCCCTTGATTTAAATATATTGTTATATTGACACAACCAAGTTAACATGAATATGTTTTACCTTAAAGATTTTAATTATTCTTACAAATGCTTCTTCTCATATCAAACATACACTAATATATTTTTCAAGATATTACACAGACAGTATAGCTGTAGAGAATCTGTGCATATGAAAATGTCTTTCAAATCTCAAATAAAGTTTTGTGGAATGTGGCACCCTTTGAACATAACCAATTTGGATGAAAAATAAAAATATCAGACTCATGAAAATGCTTGTTAATTTAAAAGAATGGAAACGATCAAAAGTATCAGATCAAGATTCCCTGACATGAAAGGAACTTACAAAAAGAAACAAGTAAATTTAAGTCTCCTATTTATTTTAAAGAATGTTTCTTGGGCCTGAAGGTCCTTGCAGCTACAAAACATAATGACTCAGAAGTCAGGAGAGATTTCTCTGCTATGAAAACACAAATTGAAATTCAAAAATAAATTTGTGATAATGAATGGTGTAAAATTTATAATAGAAAACAAAAAATTAAACTCAGTGAATAAAGAGATGCATACAAAGTATCTAATGGAAATAGACTAAAGAGATAAATTCAATAAATAAATGTTACACATTTGAGAAAGAAAGATAAAGAAGTAAAGAGATAAATATTGATATCAATAATTGGAGAATCATTTTTTTATTCTGAAGAAAAATAGTCATTACTATAAGTCAAACTCAATAGTAGAGGCTCCTATGAAATATTTTTACTGACTTATTTTAATTTCAAGATTAACAAAATAAATCCTACAAATGCCAAGAATAAACATAAAGGAATTAAAGAAAACAGAGAAACTGACAAAACATTTCATGGCAAAGGCAAGGGGAAAGAATCAGTCTGGAGCACAGCTCTAAGGTTCTGAGAGAAAAAAAAAGCAAAAAAACCCCAAAAGATTGTAAAGTAAAAAATTTCCATTCTGCCATGGACCCTAGTGATGGCTTGAAAAGAATTACCAGACACAGAGTATCACAGAAATGAGTGAGTTCATTAACAAAGAGCAGAGATAATGTGGATGCTGCAAGCACAGCAGGCCAACCTCCTGACAGCCCAGGGAGAGCTGATGCTTTTTGTGGGTTAGTAGCCAAGTTTTGTAGCCTGAAGACAAAGAAAATTGCTACTGGAAATTCCTTCTGGAAGGGTCACATAAGTTGATTAGTTCAGGAGCTATAGGGTGAGTACAGGGGTGAGTGTTTTTGCCTAATATGCCATCAAGGAGCTGACCAGTAATGGAGCTCACCAGTTGGTGAGGGGGAGGGCTCTCAGCAATGGTTACAGTGGGGCTCAGTCAGTTCCAGAGATGACCTTGGTACAGGGCTCTGCATGTGTGGCATTGATACAATACCTCTTACCTGTGACCTTGGTAAAGGGTTCCATCGATTTAACCATATGTGGAAACTGCAGGAAAACAGATTACTTATATATCCTCCCCTCCAAGTTCTCAGAAATATTCTTCAGAGCTTATTGTTGTAACCTGCATTCTATGACTGACTGAGAGATCTAAGGACTCTGTGTCTAGTGGGAAATTCTCTACTCTCCCTTTCACTAATAAAATTCCTCATGAAGCAGCCATTGTAATGCATCTACCCTGTCCTGCTTTAGTAAATTGAACTGTATCTTAAGGAAAATGTCCTGTTTCTAATTCTAGAAGGTACTGGATGATGTATTTCTCAAAAAGTTCTTCCTTGGATGCTATGTATAAATTTGCTATTTTCCATGACTTTTCGAAGGTTGTTGGGGAAGACCTATAATACTTAGGAATGGTTTTTGCCTCTTGAATCTCTCTCACTTCTCCCAAATCCACCACAAATAAACATAAAATTTGTGTTTTTTGTTTTTGTTTTGTTTTGCTTTGTCTTACTATGTAATTGTAGCTACAAGAGAAATTCTCTATCTACCTGTATCAATACTCTGAAATCAGCCTTTTCTTTTTAGACATTTTATAAAGTTGCCACTATTGTGGGAGTAACTAATTCTATACTCTCCAGTAGAATTTTTTGCTCAATTTAGCTTCTGACAATTGGAAAAATGACTGCAGCATCCACACAGTAAATGGATGGAGACTAAATTCTGCAAGGAGTATGAAAGTAAGGCACAAGATTACAGCATGGACTCACTAGAGACAGGTCAAAAAATCCATAAGCTGGCTTGCCAGGTTTCGGAGAAGGCAATGGCACCCCACTCCAGTACTCTTGCCTGGAAAACCTGATGGACGGAGGAGCCTAGTAGGCTGTAGTCCATGGGGTCACTAAGAGTCGGACACGACTGAGCGACTTCACTTTCACTTTTCACTTTCATGCAGTGGAGAAGGAAATGGCAACCCACCACAGTATTCTTGCCTGGAGAATCCCAGGGATGGGGGAGCCTGGTGGGCTGCAGTCTATGGGGTCGCACAGAGTCGGACACGACTGAAGCAACTTAGCAGCAGCAGCAGCGGCTTGCCAGGTTAATGCCAGCTTCTGTTCCCTTCCCAGCAAAACTGTGAAAGTTGGCTTCTGAATCAGTAACAGGAAAAGAGTCCCTTACAGAGGGCTGACCAGATCAATAAGAGCAGTAGAGAATGCATGAACTGAAGCTAACAGTGCAACACATCCATTCTTGTTTCATCTGTGATGAGTAAATCCATATCCAAAGGACAATAGTCCATTTGAATTTTAACAAACGAATATTTATTAAATGTATATTTTAATGCATCTACTTTTTTATTACTGCATCTCCTTTCAATATGCATCAGTCACTTTAGAAATACTTTTAAATACTGGATGGCAGTGGGAGGAGGAAGACCCAAGAGGGAGGGGGTATATATATATATATATACATTTATATACATATATATATATGTGTGTGTATATATATATATATTTATTTATTTATGGGCTTCCCTGGTGGCACACATGGTAAAGAATCTGCCTGCAAGGATGAGACCCTGGTTTGATCCTTAGATCAAGAAGATCCCTTGGATAAAAGAATGACTATCCACTCCAGTATTTTTGCCTGGAGAAATCCATGGACAAAGGAACTTGGTGGGCTACAGTCCATGGGATCCCAAAGAGTTGGACACGACTGTGGTGTGTGTGTATATATATATATATATATATATATATGTGTGTGTGTGTGTTGTGTGTATATATATATATATATATGCCCCACCTGTTGGTGGCATAGTGGTAAAGAATCTGCCTGCTAATCCAGGAGACACAAGAGACACAAGTTTGACCCATGGGTCAGGAAGCTTCCCTAGAGTAGGAATGGCAACTCACTCCAGTCCATGGTGTTCCAAAAGAGTCGACTGAGTGATGGAACACATGCACACATACATAGCTGACTCGCTTAATTGTACAGCAGAAACTAACACAACATTGGAAAACAATTTTAATCCAATAAAAATAATAAAAAAATAAAATTGTCATTATAGATACAGTAACAAGAAAAGCTGGACACACAGAATAATGACAATATGATATAAAAATGTCTTATATATAAGAAATCTACCAAAGAACCCTACTTTTATTTCTCCTTACCACCTTCTTCTCCTTCTCTTCTAACATCTGTCCTCCAGGTCCTGGTGAAACATCTAGAAGTGGTCTAACAATTCCATTACTGAAAGTTATTTCTAGAAGTATGTATTTTCTGATTTTTTTTTAAGAAAAGGGCATTTATAAGATGTGTGACTATTTCAATTCTTCAGTATCATATGTTCTTAATAGTTTTACATAGAGGAGACTGACATTTGGAAAAAGTTATTTTCTTTCTAAACTTGAGAGCCATTTTTCTTTCTTTTTTTTTTCAGATAATATGTATAAGCCTTCTATAAATAGACAGCAAATCTATACATGGCCCAAAGGTTGATGGGCCCTGACTGGTGTTCTGTCATACACATATATATTTATTCCAAAGTCAAGATCTGGTGAAATGAAGACCATGGCCACGCCCTTAGGCTCACAAAATGGGTTCATGGGATTCAGAGTTCTCCTGTCTTCAGGTACCCTAGGAAGAGGCATTCTCATCTTGGGGGACCTAACCTGGTAGCCAGACCAGGCTATGGAAGGGCTCCAGAGGTTGGGACTGTGTTCTCCTGCTCAACCACTTCCAGCTGAAAGTTCACTTTTTTTTTTTTTTTTAAGCTTCCAAAGTATCTCAGCTAAATGCAGAAATAAAATTTACAATAATTATATAGGGCTTAAGATGAATGATGATATTAAATATCAAAATAATATAGAATATAATGAGAAAATATGAATACCAAAATGAGATCTCATAATTTTCAGATTGGGAGAAATTGACAATACCAATTATTGACAAGAAGAGAGAAAGAACTTTAATACTCTATTGTAGGATGTGTGAATTGGCCACACTCACTTTGGAAAGTACTTTGCAAACCTCAACTAAAGTTAAAAATGTGTGTGCTTTATGACTAGAAATTCCACTTTGGTATTTGTTCCTTATATAAATTATTTACACATTTGAATAAAAAACTACACAAGGATGTCAGAACCATCTCTGCTAAACTAATAAACTAGAGATAATCTCAATACAAACCAATATTTGAATGCATAAATAAATTGTAGTATACTTAAACAATGAAAAGCTGAACAGAAATTCAATTAATAAATTAAAACTATCTATAAAAACCAGGATAGATCTCAAAAACATAATCATGGGTGACTGTAAAAACTGCAAAATTACATCTTTAAGTCCATGTTAATAACATATAAATCAATACCAATATATACCACAACTTATTCTGGCTAAAGTGTAGAGACATTATGGGCAATAGACAGACAGTAAATATGGTGAAATATGAAAGTACCATGACTACATTGGAGAAAAGAGAGATTTCAAAAATAATTCAGAGAAGCATGTTTCTCTTTGTAAATGTTATTTCTTTAAAAATGTCTGAAAAAAATTATGGGGAAGATAGTTAAATCTAGTGATATTTGTTGGGTGTTTATTATTCTCCAGTGTAATTTTTGCATGCTTAATATATTCCAGTAACACAAAAGGACATATTTTGAAATAATGACAATTAACCGGGTTTCTCTGATAGAATAGCTGTGAAAAGAAGAACAAAAGGCAAAGGAGAAAAGGAAAGATATAGCCATCTGAATGCAGAGTTCTAAAGAATAGCAATAAAAGATAAGAAAGGCTTCCCCAGCAATCAATGCAAAGAAATAGAGGAAAACAACAAAATGGGGAAGACTAGGGGTCTCTTCAAAAAAATTAGAGATACCAAGAGAACATTTCATGCAAAGATGGGCACAATAAAGGACAGAAATGATATGGACCTAACAGAAGCAGAAGATATTAAGAGGAGGTGACAAGAACACACAGAACGGTACAAAAAAGATCTTCATGACCCAGATAATCATGATGGTGTCATCACTCACCTAGAGGCAGACATCCTGGAATGTGAAGTCAAGTGAGCCTTAGGAAGCATCACTAGGAACAAAGCTAGTGGAGGTGATGGAATTCCAGTTGAGCTATTCCAAATCCTGAAAGATGATGCTGTGAAAGTGCTGCACTCAATATGCCAGCAAATTTGGAAAACTCAGCAGTGGCCACAGGACTGGAAAAGATCAGTTTTCATTTCAATCCCAAAGAAAGGCAATGCCAAAGAATGCTCAAACTACCACACAATTGCACTCATCTCACATGCTAGTAAAGTAATGCTCAAAATTCTCCAAGCCAAGCTTCAACAGTATGTGAGCTGTGATACTCTAGATGTTCAAGCTGGATTTAGAAAAGATAGAGGAACCAGAGATCAAATTGCCAACATCCGCTGGATCATCAAGAAAGCAAGGAAGTTCCAGAAAAACATCTATTTCTGCTTTATTGACTATGCCAAAGCCTTTGACTGTGTGGATAACCACAAACTGTGGAAAATTCTTAAAGAGAGGGGAATGCCAGACCACCTGACCTGCCTCTTGAGTATGCAGGTCAGGAGCAACAGTTAGAACTGGACATGGAACAACAAACTGGTTGCAAATTGGGAAAGGTAGTATTTTGTCACCCTGCTTATTTAACTTAAGGGGTTCCCTTGTAGCTCAGCTGGTAAAGAATCATCTTGCAAGGCAGGAAACCTGGGTTCAATTCCTAGGTTGGGAAGTTCCCCTGGAAAAAGGAAAGACTACCCACTCTGGTATTCTGACCTATAGAATTCCATGGACTATACAGTCCATGGTCTCACAAAGAGTTGGACACAACTGAGTGACTTTCAGTTTCACTTTTCACTTTCACTTATTTAACTCATATGCAGAGTACTTCATGAGAAATGCTGGGCTGGATGAAACACAAGCTGGAATCAATATTGCCAGGATAAATATCAATAACCTCAGATATGCAGATGATACCACTCTTATGGAAGAAAGCAAAGAACTAAAGAGCCTGTTGATGAAAGTGAAAGAGAAGAGTGAAAAAGTTGGCTTAAAGCTCAACATTCAGAAAACTAAGATCATGGCATCTGGTCCCATCTCTTCATGGAAAATTGATAGGGAAGCAATGGAAACAGTGACAGATTTTATTTTTGAGGGGTGCTCCAAAATGACTGCAGATGCTGATTGCAGCCATGAAATTAAAAGACACTTACTCCTTGGAAGGAAAGCTATGACCAACCTAGATAGCATATTAAAAAGCAGAGACATTACTTTGCCAACAAAGGTCCATCTAGTCAAAGCTATGGTTTTTATAGTAGTCATGTATGGATGTGAGAGTTGGACTGTGAAGAAAGCTGAGCACCAAAGAAATGATGCTTTTGAACTATAGTGTTGGAGAAGACTCTTGGGAGTCCTTAGACTGCAAGGAGATCCAACCAGTCAATCCTAAAAGAAATCAGTCCTGAATATTCATTGGAAGGACTGATGCTAAAGCTGAAACTCTAATACTTCGGCCACCTGATGTGAAGAGCTGACTCATTTGAAAAGACCCTAATTCTGGGGAAGATTGAAGGCAGGAAAAGGGAACAACAGAGGATGAGGTGGTTGGAGGGCATCACAGACTCAATGGACAAGTGTTTGAGTAAACTCTGGGACTTGGGGATGGACAGGGAGGCCTGGTGTGCTGTAGTCTATGGGGTTGCAAAGAGTCAGACACGACTGAGTGACTGAACTGAACTGAACTCTAATAGAGTGTGTCTTGTGGGTTTACTTCAAACACTTTCCAAAGCTCTCCCCTCTTCTACATACTGAATTCAAGATGGCTTTATATTCTGGATTCATAATCCCCATTAGGAGCCCTGGATAGCTTGCAACAGGTTCTACAACTTCATTAGTGATCAGTGTTCCTCTTTTTGTTGTCTTTCAGTCACTAAGTTGTGTCTGACTCTTTGTGACCCCATGAATTGCCCCACACCAATATTCTCTGTTCTTCACTGTCTCCCTGAGTTTGCTCAAACTCATGTCCATTGAGTCAGTGATGCCATCCAACCATCTCATCCTCTGTCACCCCCTTCACCTCCTGCTCTCAATCTTTTCGAGCATCAGGGACTTTTCTAATGAGTTGGCTCTTCACATCAGGTGACCAAAGTATTGGAGCTTCAGCTTCATCATCAGTCCTTCTTTTAACCTTATGTAAATTATGTCTCCCTAAAATAAATTCTGAAATTGACTTCAAAATGAATGAGATGTATACAATGCCAAAGGCAGTTGCTGGTTGATATTCAGTAGTTTGTTTGTTTTAATCCACATTTAATTCTAGGTTGCTTTGGTCTAGGGTTTCGGGGAATTTTATTTATAAGAAACTTTGATCTTTTCTTAGAAATATTCTTAATCTCCCAAGGCCCAGATTTTAGCTAATGAAAATATAGAGCAATATAGTAGCAAAATCCACTCCCCAGTCTAGAATCTAAGAAAAAATATCCATAAAAATTCAGTGTCCTTAAAATGAAAAGAAACTTAAGATTGAAACTTAAATATTATTAGTGACTATTGACTCAGTGTTTTGGTTTCAAGAAATTTCAACCATACTATGTCAGCTATCATATCTTCCTCCAAATACAGTTATATCTAAATGTAGTTTACTATAGCAAAGTAAGGGCTTCACATTGAAGAAAATGATCTACCATAGAATATTACATTTTAGCAATTTAAAATCCAAAAATCAACACTGAATTTTTGAGAAGCCAAGTCAGTTCTTAGAATGACCCAGGTAAATAAATATGAAGCTGAGATTAGAACCTAGATCTCCTGATTACCAGACTCAAAACAAGAAAATAGGCCAAAGCATTTTGCTGTGTGAACATGTAGACAGACATTTAGTTTCATTTGTATGTAATCACTACTTCACTCATAGTTGTAAGTATAATCGTCAAGGACAGGAAGTTCAGAGAAATAACATTAGATGCTGATTTCATTTCATATGTACCACAGACAGAGATCTGTCAGCACTAATAGCGAGTAAGAGAGATTCCTGAAATTGAAAGTGAGTGCAGGAAACCTTTTATGTTTAGAATAAAAATTACCTAAGAATTGGCTGCAGCCCATCCCAAAGTGGATTGACATTGTAGCTCGACATTAATTGATTTCCCAGAATATTTTGTAGGAGATATGTTACAATCCCCTATAAATACCCCTAATGTTTTCCATGCAGAACAGTTAGAAACTAAAAATGGTATGGGGAGAGAGGAGGGAGGAGGGTTCAGGATGGGGAGCACATGTATACCTGTGATGGATTCATTTTGATATTTGGCAAAACTAATAACAATTATGTAAAGTTTAAAAATAAAATAAAATAAAAAAAAATAAAAGCTAATGCTTCAAGTCATTTAGAATACTCTCAGGGCTCATAACTACTCTGACTGAAAAAATTATGATCAACAAACATATATGAAAAGCTTTTGAAGCCAGAATAATAATAATAAAAGAACTGCTATAAAATCAACACATTCAACTGATTCCACAACTTATACTGACTATACCCCTTATAGTCTGGGGCTCTGATTTACAGGAAAACTGATTGATGGAATTTGAGTAGTAAGGCAAATGTGACTGGGGAAACTTTTTGACTTTAGGACTTTTCGATTGTTTTGTTGTTGCTATTTTTGCTTTGTTTGTCATCTATATAAAGTATTGGAGAACACATGCAACTCACAAGTATCTAGTGAACAGTTACCATTTATATATAAGATTACCATATAACAATGCGTAGTTATCTAAACCCATGTCTTCTTTTGGGTTTCAGCCCAGTCTCCTCATCCAAGTTCAGCTCAAGTGATGTTACAAATCTTTCTCAGCCAATACTCAGACTAATTTCGCCCTTCTTAAAATTAGTGTGACATGCATAGGAAACAAATAAGTTGGTATTTAATCAAAACTCTCTTTTGTTGTTTTCCTTTTGCACTTGAGTAAACCCTGCTTCTCTTGGAGATAAATACAAGAGACAGTGAAGCACAGCACTTAAGAACATGGGTTATGGCGATCAGAAGCTTGACTGTAATTTCTAGGTGTCTAATTATTGGCTGGATATTTTTGGGCAAGAAACAGAAACTCTATTTATCTCTATTTTATTAAAGATAATGTGTAAAAATCAATAATAGACATTTTATGACATTGTTTTAGGATGTATGGATGTGAGAGTTGGACTATAAAGAAAGCTGAGTGCCAAAGAATTGATGCTTTTGGGCTGCAGTGTTGGAGAAGACTCTTGAGAGACCCTTGGACTGCAAGGAGATCCATCCAGTCCATCCTAAAGGAGATCAGTCCTGGGTGTTCATTGGAAGGACTGATGTTGAAGCTGAAACTCCAATACTTTGGCCACCTGATGGAAAGAGCTGACTCATTTGAAAAGACCCTGATGCTAGGAAAGATTGAGGGCAGGAGAAGGGGACAACAGAGGATGCAATGGTTGGATGGCATCACTGACTCGATAGACATGTGTTTGGGTAGACTCCGGCAGCTGGTGATGGACAGGGAGGCCTGGCCTGCTGCGGTTCATGGGGTTGCAAAGTGTCGGACGTGACTGAGCGACTGAACTGAATTGAACTGAAATGAAGGGTTTAAATCAATGGGTCTCAGGGAGAAAATTTGTTCCCCAGGGGACTTCTGGCATTGTGTGGAGATATTTACATTTGTTACCTCTGAGAATAAGGAGGTGGTTGTCTGTACCTGGTAGGTGGAATCTCAGGGTACTGCTTAACATTCTATAAGGCACAGGGAAACTCACAACAAATAATTATCTGGTACAAAATGTCAATAGTGCAGAGATTGAGGAAACCTGGTTTAAAAGAATGAATTCATGTAAAACACTTAGAGGGGTGACTGGCACATACAGAGGGTTCAATAAAGAATTAAAAGGTATTAGTATGATTATTCTATTTCTCTAATCACTAGAGGTTGACTAAGTTGCACATTGCTTACCTAAATTTCCTTCTTTCTTGGCACCTTCTTACGACTTATGCATCTCATTCCATTTTCTATCATTGCAAATCCCCTTTATCCGTAAACAGTTGGTTTTCGTTTTATCCTTCTTTAGAAGCAAATGTCTTTCTACTAAAATTGAAAAAAAAAAAAAAAAGTCTGTGAAACATTTTCAATTTTGAAAAGGGTCAAACTAAAGAAAGCCTTAGAGGCCAGCAAAAGATATCACAAAGTCTCTTTTAAAAGAAAAAGTGTCATATCTATTATTAAACTAGAAGATTTTGGCCTGATATGTCACAGCTTTAAAAACTGGGGACTCTGTGTTTTCATGAGGAGTAGGAATGGAAAATTTAGAAAGGTTCCAAAACAGTACTTTAATGTCTCTCTATGTGTCAAATGAGCAATTTTGAATGTAGACTATGAGTCTTTGTAAAATGGATATATATCTGTGATCATGGGTATCTATAAAATAATGAATATAGAGATAAATATGGAGTACTAAACCTTTTGCCTATGTTTCATCTCATTGATTTCTATAAAAATATTGAAGTATTAGCCTGCCATAGGAAAAACATGTGAATAAATAACAAAATACAGTATAGTAATTATTGCAGCCAATTGGCTACAAGTCTGCACAAATTGTGATATGATTTTCTTCAGGAAACACACTGTTGAATAATCTAACAATTATCCTAACATTGACGTAACTTCAGTTAGTTCTACAAACATTCTACATACAACAGCTGCACTTGTTCATATCACTTATCAGATTTAGAAAAAACAAACCAAAAAACAAAAACAAACCGCTAAAGTGTCCTCATTCACTTCAAGGGAACACTGAACTATTTTTTATCATCAGATAGGACAGAATAAAAAAAATGTGAGAATTCAATCTGTATTTTGAGAGAGTTAGGAATTGACTTCCTGAATGTGATTGATGAAACCCACTTAAATCATTAATTACATCATCACCCACTGGCAAAACAATCACCATAATGACTTAATGGGTGATTAAAATTTTGAAATAGTCAATATGGGACCAAAGCCTAGAATCAATCCATTTAATAATAGATCTTAATTTATTCAAAAGTAATACCACAAACAAATACTTATATTTGCTTTCAAATCAGAAATAAGAGATGAGTCAAAGTTCGTAAGTTTGTGATAATATATAGACATTGATCCCTACTAAACTGGAGGTTAAAAGTATCAGTATACATAAAGCATTTCTCTCAAAGTTGATTGTTCCCATAGTGAACATCAATGATTCTGTGATGTCTTCCCTTCTCTCCTGCTAGCATCTCTTTCTCCTTCCCTCATTTATCTCTCCTCTTCCTCCTCTCTCAATTCTTTCCTCAATCTGAAAACTCTCCCTGGAGATTTTATACATGTATTTGTATGTGTATACAGGTGTACACATACCTACCTACCTACCTACATGCATGCATACATATATATAATGTACCTATGTGTATAAAATTTATATGTGTAAATATGATCTATCTTTTTATTGTCATCTCATTCTCAACATATTCAAAAGTATGACTTCTTTTTTCTTTCTAATATAGTAGTCTATCTATTGATACATCTAGCAGCCTTTTTTATGAATTTGCCTGTGAAGGATCAGTCATGCCAACTTTTGAAAGCATTTCTTCAGAGAGTTCACTTAGACTTCTATCAATATTCGCCAATGCAGTCCAGGTTTCCTCCCTCCTTGTTTTGGCTTGGTGTACAAAGCCCAGGCTCACCTGCCCCATAACACCACCACCTTTAGGTTCCTGTCTTCACTGTGGTGTCATCATGATAACTCCTTCCTTACCAGAGCCTGCAGGTACAGGCTGGTTCCTTCTAACTCCTTCTGACATAACTTCTTGCTGCTGCTCTCACTCCCATACCTATCTTATGACCTCAGTGGCCAGCCTGGCTCCCATTGCTCCTACCTGTTATCCAAGAGCTCTTGCACGACTTCCTAGCCATTATTCCAATTCCATCTCCTGGCTTATTGACTTTAATTCTTGGCAACTAGAGGATGTTTCACCTTTGTTATTTATTTGCTCATTTGTGTGTTTTGGGTAGCATAGGGGTGGGTATTCCCAGAGACTTCTACTATGTTTGGAGATATCAACTATGCCTCAAGAGTTGTGTGATAGCATACCTTAAAACCAGACCAGAGACATCCAAAACTGGGGATTGTTTCTGCTTTGACTTAGCCTCTTCATTCCTTCTGAAGCTATTTCTCCACTGTTCTCCAATAGCATATTTGACGCCAAAAGACCTGGGGAGAGTTCTTCTTTCAGTGTCCTATATTTTTGCCTTTTCATACTGTTATTGGGGTTCTCAAGGCAAGAATATAGAAGTGGTTTGCCCAGTTGTGGATGTGTCTGGTGGTGAAAGTAAAGTCCAGTGCTGTAAGAACAAAATCACAGAGGAACCTGGAATGTTAGATCCATGAATCAAGGTAAATTAGAAGTTGTCAAACAGGAGATGGCAAGAGTGAGCATTGACCTTTTAGGAATCAGTGAACTAAAATGGAAAGAAATGGGCAAATTTAATTCAGATTATATCTACTACTGTGGCCAAGAATCCCTTAGAAGAAATGGAGTAGCCATCATAGTCAATAGAGTCTGAAATGCAATATACTTGAGGGCAATCTCAAAAATGACAAAATGACCTCTGTTCAGTCAATATCACAGTAATCAAAGTATATGCCCCAACCACTGATGCTGAAGAAGCTGATATTGAACAGTTCTATGAAGACCTACAAGACCTTCTAGAACTAACACCAAAACAAAAGATGCCTGTATCATCATAGATGACTGGAATTCAGAAGTAGGAAGTCAAGAGATACATGGAGTAACAGACAAGTTTAGCCTTGGAGTACAAAATGAAGCCAGACAAAGGCTAGCAGAGTTTTGCCAAGACAACACACTGGTGATAGCAAACACCCTCTTCCAACAACACAAGAGATGACTCTACACATGGACCTCACCAGACAGTTAATACCAAAATCAGATTGATTGTATTCTGTATAGCCAAAGATGGAGAACCTCTGTACAGTCAGCAAAAACAAGACCAGAAGATGACTGTCTCTCATATCATGAACTCCTTTTGCAAAATTCAGACTTAAATTGAAGCATGTAGGGAAAACCACTAGGCCATTCAGGTATGATGTAAATCAAATCCCTTATGATTATACAGTGGAAGTGACAAATAAATTCAAGGGATTAGATCTGATATAAAAAGTGCCTGAAGAACTATTGACAGAGGTTGGTAATACTGTACAGGAGGTAGTGATCAAAACCATTCCCAAGGAAAAAGAAATGGAAAAAGGCAAATTTGCTGTCTGAGGAGGCCATAAAAATAGCTGAGAAAAGACGAGAAATGAAAGACAAAGGAGAAAAGGAAAGATATATCTACAGATATATCTGAATGCAGAGTTCCAAAGAATAGCAGGGAGAGCTAAAAAAGCCATCCTAAGTGAAAAATGCAAAGAAATAGAGGAAACAATAGAATGGGAAAGACTAGAGATCTCTTAATGAAAATTAGAGATACCAAGGGAACATTTCATGCAAACATGGGCTCACTAAAGGACAGAAATAGTATGGACCTAACAGAAGCAGAAGATATTAAGAAGACATGGCAAGAATACACAGAAGAACTATACCAAAAAAAAAAAGAGATCTTAATGACTCAGATAACCACGATGGTGTGATCACTCACCTGGAGTCAGACATCCTGGAGTGTGAAGTCAAGTGGACCTTAGAAAGCATGACTAAAAGCAAAGCTAGTGGAGGTGAAGGAATTCCAGCAGGGCTATTTCAAATCTTAAAAGAAGATGCTGTGAAAGTGCTGCACTCAATATGCCAGCAAATTGGGAAATCTCAGCAGTGGCCACAGGACTGGAAAAGGTCAGTTTTCATTCCAGTCTCAAAGAAAGGCAATGCCAAAGAATGCTCAAACTACTGCACAACTGTACTCATTTCACATGCTAGCAAAGTAATGCTCAAAATCCTTCAAGAGAAGCTTCAAAAGTATATGAACCAAGAATTTTAATATGTGAAAGCTGGATTTAGAAAAGACAGAGGAAGCAGAGAGCAAACTGCCAACATCCATTGGATAAAGAAAAAGCAAGAGAATTACAGAAAAACATCTGCTTCATCGACAACGTTAAAGCCTTTGACTGTGTGGATCAGAACTAATTTGTGGAAAATTCTGAAAGAGGTGGGAATACCAAACCACCTTACTTGCCTCCTGAGAAACATGTATGCATCTCAGGAAGCAACCGTTTAAACTGGACATGGAAAAACAAATTGGTTCAAAGCTGGAAAAGGAATATCTCAAGGTTGTATATTGTCACCCTGCTTATTTAACGTCTATGCAAAGTACATCATGCGAAATGCCAGGCTGGATGAAGCACAAGCTGGAATCAAGATTGCCAGGAGAAATATCAATAACCTCAGATAGGAAGATGACAACATGCTTATGGTAGAAAGCAAAGAGGAACTAAAGAGCCTCTTGAATGAAGTGAAAGAGGACAGTGAAAAAGCCCGCTTAAAACTCAGCATTCAAAAAACTAAGATCTTGGCATCCTACCCCATCACTTCATGGCACATAGATGGGGAAATAATGGAAACAGAGATAGACTTTTTTCCTTGGACTCCCAAATCACTGTGGACAGTGACCACAGCCATGAAATTAAAAGACGCTTGCTCCTTGGAAGAAAAGCAATGACAAACGTAGACAGTGTATTAAAAAGCAGATATATTATTTTGCCTATAAAGATCCACATAGTCAAAGCTATGCTTTTTTCAGTCATCACGTATGGATGTGAGAGCTGGACAATAAAAAAGACTGATCACTGAAGAATTGATACCTTCAAACTGCGATGCTGGAGAAGACTCTTGAGAGTCCCGTGGACCACAAGGAGATCAAATCTGTCAATCCTAAAGGAAATCAATCCTGAATATCCATTGAAAGGACTGATACTGAAGCTGAAGCTCTAATACTTTGGCCACCTGATGCAAAAAGTCAGTTCTTTGGAAAAGACCCTGATGCTGGAAAAGTTTGAGGGCAGGAGGAGACTGGATGACAGAGAATGAGGTGGTTGGATGACATCTCCAACTCAATGGACATGAGTTTGCACAAGCTCTGGGAAATGGTCAAGAACAGGGAAGCCTAGAGTGCTGCAGTCCATGGGGTCACAAAGAGTCAGACAGCACTGACAGACTGAACAGCAACAATCCCTTAAAACTGGTCATTATTCCAGAATTGTAACTGCTATCTTTCAATTTCTCCATTATCAGTATATTCCCAGGAGGTTTGTCAGTCTCTCCATTTCTTCATTTCTCTTGTGTCTTGAACTCTGTCTGTACAGACTTTCCTTCTTATCACTCCACTGAAGCTGTTTATACTGAGGTCATAATGATCTCCATTTTGTCAAAGATCACACTCAATTCTTAATTTTCATCTTGCTCAAACTGTCCCCAGTACTTACCAAATTCCCTCCTTCATTGAAGTAATTCTGAAACGGCCCACAAAATACTCTCCTGGGTTTTTTCTAATTCATTGGCTTCTTTCTAGTTTTTTTCTTGCTTCCTTTCTACCCAAACGGTGCCCATCCCCATTCTTGGGCCTCTTTTCTCCAGCTTCTCTATCTTGGTGTTCTCATCAGGTCCTAATGCTTTAAATTTCAACTGCACCTTGTGGATTCCCAAACTTGACCAGTCTTGACCTCTTCCTAATCCTGGATACCCCTCATGTATCCAGTGCCTCGTTGGCATTTCCTGTTGGCATATATACTGTGCAATTTAAACTTAACAGATGGAATTAAACATCATTGACAATAAAACAGAAATATTGACTCTGCCCAATATATGTTTCTCTCCTGTTATTCCCCATTTAAAAATATGGCATCACTTTTGCATCAGTTGCTTAACCTAAAATTTTTAATTGCTCTTATGCTATACAAGCAATAAATCTACAAGAGCTATCAGCTTTATCTTTAAAATACATGCAATATTTCACCACTCTTCAGCACCTCCACTGCCACCACCTATTCCAAACAAATATCTCCTACCCAAACAAACACAATAGCTTTCAAACTATTCTTCCAGCTTTGATTATGCCCACAATGATTTAATTAAATGTTGTTTTTGTTGCTGTTCAGTCTCTCAGTCCTGTCTGAGTCTTTGTGACCCCATGGACTGCAGCATGCCAGCCTTCCCTGTCCTTCACCATCTCTCAGAGTTTGCTCAAACTCATGTCCATTGAGTCAGTGATGCCATCCAACCAACTCAGTCTCTGTTCTCTCCTTCTCCTCCTGCCTTCAATCTTTCCCAGCATCAGGATCTCTCTTCCAATGAGTCGACTTCTCTCATTGGAATTAACTAAAAATGTTAATTTGATGATATTACTCTCTAATTTTGTTTCCTACCACTGTAACAACTGTGAGAATTACTGACCTTCTTTCTTATACAGCAAACTCATTCTCAACTACTGGCTTTTTTCCCCACTGCTCCCTTTGTCTGGAAAACTGCTCTAGGTTCTCCCTTTCATTCATGACTCACTTAAATGTTGCCTGTCAGAGAAGCCTTCCCTTCATCTAAATAGACTTTAAATCTGTTATACCTTATTCCCTTAACTTACCTCACCTCGTATTTTTCAAGTATTTGTGTACTGACAGGTTCCACCAACATTTCATAAGTAAATAACTATCTATAATACATAATATTATAACATATTAATATATATAATGATATATATTAATATATAATAATAATATATAATATATCTATAATATATAATATATCCATGTGTGCACACATGCTAAGTTGCTGCAGTGGTGTTCAGCTCTTTGTGACGCTATGGACTGTAGCTTACCAGGCTCCCCTGTCCATGGGATTCTCCAGGCAAGAATACTGGAGTGGGTTGCCATGCCCTCCTCCAGGACATCTTTTTGACCTAGGGATTGAATCTAAGTCTCTTACATCTCCTGCACTGGTGGTAGGTTCTTTACCATTAGTGCCACCTGGGAAGCCCATGTATATCCATGCATATGTGTATTAGAATAAATATGTAGACAGACAAATGCAAACATAACATACATATAAAATACACATAGATATGTCTATATATACATATACATATGCACATATATAAAAATGTATGCATGTTTTGTTCTATTTAGACTAGACAGTATATTTTATGAGGACAGAAATTTTCCTATCCTGATTACCTATTTATTCTCATGTTCCATTACAATCCTGGTTCATAGTACATGTTCAATACATATAAACTGAATAGTAAATGAAAAAATATATAATAATCATGAGACAAGATATGCAAAACAACAGAAAAAAATAAAGCTATATACAACAATTAACAGCAAAAATTATGATGGGTAATTGTAACACATATACATTTGCAATTTTAACAGTAACACAATATTTTATACATTGGAAGAGCACACAGACATCTTTCATTTGTATTTTGTATTGTGGTAAAATATACATAGCATATAATTTACCATTAATGACATATTTTTAATCTTTAAAATTGATTTCAATAACTAAAAGAACGAGAATTTAAATGGTATTTTGGCACATCACTAAGAAACAATGGAATGCTTATCATGATTAGGTACTAGCTCATTCAACTTTTTTTCTGTCAAAATTACTCTTAGCTTTGTAATGCCTTTGAAATTTAATTTTTTTTTCATAAACCAAACAACAAATTAAACCTCATTTAATTTTTAAATTTGATGTATATTATACACTGTGACTACATAAAACTAATTAACAAAGAATAACAAAGCTCCAAATAAAGCCTACAGAAATCACAGCACAAACATTTGGAAGCTAAACAGAAACAGCTTTCTAGTTGTTATAGTTGATATTAACAGATCTATTTTCAATTACAGACTATTTGGAAAACAACAAAACTGAAAAGAAAATATCAATATATGCAATGCAAAATTTGAGTAGTTTAATTATGAAATAAGTTAATTTTAATATACTAAATCAAATTTTTAAGCAAGAACAACAAAACAACAAAAGGAACATAATAAATATAAAAGAAAGTAAATGGTAAAGGCAAACAGAAAATAATTACTTACAAAGCAAGAAAAAAGTAAAGCTGCAATTTCAAGAGATGATTTTTTCCAAAAATTAATTTAATGGAAAAGCGTAACACATCTCCAAGGACAGCCTTCACTACTAGACCTGCTGTCTTCATATATTCCAGGCTTCTTAATATATTGGAGCTAGATTTATTAAGCTGTTTAAGAAAAATGCCAAATGGAAGAGGAAAGTGTTTTGTCTCCCAGACCACTATACACACTTTGGAATGCTTTTCCTTGATGGAGAAATGGTGTCTCTGCATGCCTGCAACTACCTGCAAGACACCCTACCTTTGACAAAAGTGATTCCAAAAAAGCTAGAGACTTCCAAGTCCCTTGTTGCAGCATAAGAAAATTCAAGTGTCATTTTAGAGCCATCCTGCAAAATGACTAATGGAATTTAGCCACCCTAGCTTTAGCACTCTTTATCCTTTTCCTTTATTTTTAATCCATTTGTGTCTTTATATATAAAGTACATTTCTTGTAGGCAGAAAATGGTGGCTTTTGTTGCTTCTTCAATCAGACAATCTCTGCTTTTTAATTGAGATGTTTAGATTGGAATCAGAACCCTATCACCAGTGGGGCAAATCTGAATAATGGGTCAAATCCAGCCAGCATTCATGCAGTTACCTATTACCTACAGGTGTGTTTGTGCTGTAACAGTAGAGTTCAGCTCTTAAGATAAGGCTTGAAAGATATTTTCTATCTGGTCTTTTACCAGAAAAGATTTTCTGATTTCTTGTTCAAATTTAATATGATTCTCAAAATAATTAAAGGCTATAATTTTGGTTTTGTTTTCTATTTGACCCACTTTAATTTGACCCCTAACTTTTGTTACTATTTCTGTCTCTTTTTTATATTAATTGAATATTTTTTATAGTTCCAAATTATCCCCTTTATTGGAATACTAGCTATAACATTTTTTTGTTATTTTAATAGTGCTATGGTTTAGTAATTACATATTTAACTTATTAAGTCTATATTCAAGAAATATTACACAACTTCATTAAAAGTGTAGACACTTACAATAGTGCAATTTCATTTGTCATCTCCTGCAAGCCCACAGATAACATCATACTCAATGGTGAAAAGCTGAAAGTTTTTTCTCCAAGGTCAAGAACAAGACAAAGGTGCCCACTCTATTTAGCACAGTACTGGAAGTCCTAAACATAGCAATCTGGCAATAAAATAAAAAGCACATAAAATGGAAAGGAAGAAACAAAACTGCCTGTGTTTTGCACATGACATGATCTTATATATAGAAAGTCATAACAATTATTTTCAAAAAAACTGTTAGAAGTAATAAATGAATTAAGTTAACATTGCAGAATGCAAAATCAACATGCAAATTCAGCAGTGTTTCTATACATTAACAACAAAATATTTGAAAAGAAATAAAGAAAACAACCTCACTCACAATCGGATCAGATCAGATCAGTTGCTCAGTCATGTCTGACTCTTTGCGACCCCGTGAATCTCAGCACGCCAGGCCTCCCTGTCCATCACCAACTCCTGGAGTTCACTCAGACTCATGTCCATCTAGTCAGTGATGCCATCCAGCCATCTCATCTTCTGTTGTCCCCTTCTCCTCTTGCCCCCAATCCCTCCCAGCATCAGAGTCTTTTCCGATGAGTCAACTCTTCGCATGAGATGGCCAAAGTACTGGAGTTTCAGCTTTAGCATCATTCCTTCCAAAGAAATCCCAGGGCTGATCTCCTTCAGAATGGACTGGTTGGATCTCCTTGCAGTCCAAGGGACTCTCAAGACTCTTCTCCAACACCACACTTCAAAAGCATCAATTCTTTGGCACTCAGCTTTCTTTATAGTCCAACTCTCACATCCACATATAACTACTGGAAAAACCATAGCCTTGACTAGACGAACCTTTGTTGGCAAAGTAATGTCTCTGCTTTTCAATATGCTATCTAGGTTGGTCATAACTTTCCTTCCAAGGAGTAAGCGTCTTTTAATTTCATGGCTGCAGTCACCATCTGCAGTGATTTTGGAGCCCAGAAAAATAAAGTCTGACACTGTTTCCACTGTTTCCCCATCTATTTCCCATGAAGTGATGGGACTGGATGCCATGATCTTTGTTTTCTGAATGTTGAGCTTTAAGCCAACTTTTTCACTCTCCCCTTTCACTTTCATCAAGAGGCTTTTTAGTTCCTCTTCACTTTCTGCCATAAGGGTGGTGTCATCTGCATATCCGAGGTTATTGATATTTCTCCCGGCAATCTTGATTCCAGCTTGTGTTTCTTCCAGTCCAACATTTCTTATGATGTACTCTGCATATCAGTTAAATAAACAGGGTGACAATATACAGCCTTGACGAACTCCTTTTCCTATTTGGAACAAGTCTGTTGTTCCATGTCTAGTTCTAACTGTTGTTTCCTGACCTGCATACAAATTTCTCAAGAGGCAGATCAGGTGGTCTGGTATTCCCATCTCTTTGAGAATTTTCCACAGTTTATTGTGATCCACACAGTCAAAGGCTTTGGCATAGTCAATAAAGCAGAAATAGATGTTTTTCTGGAACTCTCTTGCTTTTTCCATGATACAGTGAATGTTGGCAACTTGATCTGTGGTTTCTCTGCCTTTTCTAAAACCAGGTTGAACATCAGGAGGTTCACGGTTCACGTATTGCTGAATCCTGGCTTGGAGAATTTTGACCATTACTTTACTAGCGTGTGAGATGAGTGCAATTGTGTGGTAGTTTGAGCATTCTTTGGCATTGCCTTTCTTTGGGATTGGAATGAAAACTGACCTTTTGCAGTCCTGTGGCCACTGCTGAGTTCTCCAAATTTGCTGGCATATTGAGTGCAGCACTTTCACAGCATCATCTTTCAGGATTTGAAATAGCTTAATTGGAATTCCATCACCTCCACTAGTTTTGTTCGTAGTGATGCTTTCTAAGGCCCACTTGACTTCACATTCCAGGATGTCTGGCTCTAAGTCAATGATCACACCATCGTGATTATCTGGGTGGTGAAAATCTTTTTTTGTACAGTTCTTCTGTGTATTCTTGCCATGTCTTCCTAATATCTTCTGCTTCTGTTAGGTCCATACCATTTCTGTCTTTTATCGAGCCCATCTTTCCATGAAATGTTCCTTTGGTTTTTCTGATTTTCTTGAAGAGGTCCCTAGTCTTTCCCATGCTGTTGTTTCCTCTATTTCTTTGCATAGATCACTGAAGAAGGCTTTCTTATCTCTTCTTGCTATTCTTTTGAACTCTGCATTCGGATGTTTATATATTTCCTTTGCTCCTTTGCTTTTCACTTCTCTTCTTTTCATAGCTATTTGTAAGGCCTCCCCAGACAGCTATTTTGCTTTTTTGCATTTCTTTTCCATGGGGATGGTCTTGATCCCTGTCTCCTGTACAATGTCATGAACCTCATTCCATAGCTCATCAGGCACTCTATCAGATATAGGCACTTAAATCTATTTCTCACTTCCACTGTATAATCATAAGGGATTTGATTTAGGTCATACCTGAATGGTCTAGTGGTTTTCCCTACTTTCTTCAATTTCAGTCTGAATTTGGCAATAAGGAGTTCATGGTCTGAGCCACAGTCAGCTCCTGGTCTTGTTTTTGCTGACTGTATAGAGCTTCTCCATCTTTGGCTGCAAAGAATATAATCAATCTGATTTCGGTGTTGACCATCTGGTGATGTCCATGTATAGAGTCTTCTCTTGCGTTGTTGGAAGAGGGTGTTTGTTATGACCAGTGCATTTTCTTGGCAAAACTCTATTAGTCTTTGCCCTGCTTCATTCCATATTCCAAGGCCCAATTTGCCTGTTACTCCAGGTGTTTCTTGACTTCCTACTTTTGCATTCCAGTCCCCTATAATGAAAAGGACATCTTTTTTGGGTGTTAGTTCTAAAAGGTCTTGTAGGTCTTCATAGAACCACTCAAGTTCAGCTTCTTCAGCGATCCTGGTTGGGGCATAGACTTGGATTACTGTGATATTAAATGGTTTGCCTTGGAAACGAACAGAGATCATTCTGTCATTTTTGAGATTGCATCCAAGTACTGCATTTCAAACTCTTTTGTTGACCATGATGGCCACTCCATTTCTTCTGAGGGATTCCTGCCCACAGTAGTAGATATAATGGTCATCTGAGTTAAATTCACCCATTCCAGTCCATTTCAGTTCGCTGATTCCTAGAATGTCAACATTCACTCTTGCCATCTCTTGTTTGACCACTTCCCATTTGCCTTGATTCATGGACCTGACATTCCAGGTTCCTATGCAATATTACTCTTTATAGCATCGGACCTTGCTTCTATCACCAGTCACATCCACAGCTGGGTATTGTTTTTGCTTTGGCTCCATCCCTTCATTCTTTCTGGAGTTATTTCTCCACTGATCTCCAGTAGCATATTGGGCACCTACTGACCTGGGGAGTTTCTCTTTCAGTATCCTATCATTTTGCCTTTTCATGCTGTTCATGGGGTTCTCAAGGCAAGAATACTGAAGTGGAACACTCACAATAGCACCAAATAAATAAAATAAAATACTTGCATTTGAAGCAGAGGCACCTCTTCAGACTGGCTTCAATGGAGGAAGACTTCCACTTTCAGGTGGCTCTGGGAGCTCCAGTTTGGTGGGGTGAAGTGTAGGATTTCTGATTCCTGGGAGGGCATAGCAATATAGTTTCTCTGCAGCTCTATCAGCTAAGGGTAATTTCACCAAAGGTGGCAGGTGGCTTCTGTGTCTAAAACTACAGATGTCCTATGTATGGCAACAGAGGCTAGGGTTACTGGAGTCCTGACAGGTGGAAGCTGCTAGGTCTTCTTCTTTCTTTTCTTTTTTTTTTTTCTTGGTCCTTAGGAGGAAATTCTAAATGAGGGGATCCCTCTTGGCACCAGTCCTGGCACACAAGCAGTGAGAGTCTGTGGAGCATGGATCCTGGGATAAAGCACCCTGGAACTGCTATAGCACCTGGGTCCCAGGGTGAAGGTACAATTACCGTGGTAATGGTACTGGTGGCTGAGGTGTAACCATGCACAGATCTCCTGTGGGATCAGGGTCTAAGTCTCAGGGACTTGGCAAAATAACTTAAGGTGAGTGCAGAGAAAAAGAGACCGAGCTGGTCAGTTAGGCAAGAAAAGGGAAATTTATTAGAGGGAAAAGAGAGGGTGACTGGCTCTTAAGGAGAACCAGCATCCTCCCTTTCTGATAGGGTCCTACTTATACCCCACCAATGAAAAATTCTCTGAAGGGATGGCCACTTAGCTGGAGGTCTGGCATCTGGTGTTCTCATAGCTTTGAGAAGACAGGCACCAGTGAGAAAACAGCATGCGATTTGGGCAATTTGGTCAGTCTCACGGATCACTGTGATTTTATTCTTTATTTGCGAGGTTGATATAATGAGCCATCTTATCAATGAGACACCATGTGGGCCCTATCAATAACTAGGCAGGGAAGGGGCAAAGGGGAAAATACAGCAGAAACACTGCTTTGGCATAACAGGATGCAGGGGTGGCTTGAGGGCAGAGGGCAAGGCCTGCGGTAGCAGCATAGACTGAGGATGGGGAGCTAAAGTTGCAACTTTAATCCCAAGGTGAAATTGCAGAACTGCAGCCTCATATCCGTAGTGATGGCCAGTTAAAGCCATGTGTCTAAACCCAGAGGGCAATATGTAGGGCAGGGGCAGCTCAGCCCAGTTTATGTCAGGTGATAGCCATGACTCAGGACCCAAGGGTGGCCTCCAAACAGCAGCAGCTCCAGTCCTATAGATGGCAATGCTCTGTGGCATGTGGATCCTGAAGAGCAGGTCACAACAGCAACTAGGGGCTCCTGGGGAGCAGCTATAGCTCTAGCCCCAGGAATGAAACACAGAAGAAAGTCTCAGGTAGCTCTGCCAGCTGGGTTCAGTATGATGGTAAAGTCTGTGGGAGTTCTCATAGCAAAGACTACAAAGGTCCTGGGTAGAGAGTCTTGCTGTACTTCTGCTCTCCTTTGTCCTGTGATGAAATTTCCCTGAGGGGATCAGTCCTAGAGATGGACTGGGGGGTGGGTTGACCAGGTAAAATGCTTCCTTTGCTTTTATCTGCAGACATCCTCTGTTTTTCTGTTCTGGGGCAATTCTGATGCCTTATTATTGTAGTCTAGTGCTTTCCCAGAGATATTTTTGTCTGTTTGTATCTGTTCACCTCTTGTTTGTATATTTTTGTTGTTGTTGTGGAAACAAGTGCTGGAACCTCCCAACTCACCATCTTGCTAATGTATGTCATCTCCCTCATTTAGGCTTTCAAATACTGTAGGTCTCTGGCAATCCGTTCCCTTGGTTCTCATCTGAAAATTTCCTTATTTTGTCTTCATTCCTGAAATATTTTTATTATAGACATAAGATTCTGGAATGATAGGTCATTTTTTTAATCTCAATACTTTAAAGATATTTTTGCATTCTCTTCTGTCATCCACAGCATCTGATGAAAAAGTAGTTGTTCAAGGAATTCCATTGCTTCCCATATTTAAAAAGCACTTTTTCCCTTGCTGCTTTTTACTATTTGCTCTTTCTCTTTAGTTTTTAACAGTTCCTTGTTATGCTTGTTTATATTGTTCGATTTTCATGATTCATATTGTATTTCTCAGTTTCTTTGTTACCAAACACAAGTTCATGTGCTCACTACTTCAGTTCAGTTCAGTTCAGTTCAGTCACTCAGTCATGTCAGACTCTTTTCGACCCCATGAATTGCAGCATGCCAGGCCTCCCTGTCCATCACCAACACCCAGAGTTCACTCAGACTCACGTCCATCGAGTCAGTGATGCCATCCAGCCATCTCATCCTCTGTCCTCCCCTTCTCCTCCTAACCCCAATCCCTCCCAGCATCAGAGTCTTTTCCAATGAGTCAACTCTTCATATGAGGTGGCCAAAGTATTAGAGTTTCAGCTTCAACATCAGTCCTTCCAATGAACACCCAGGACTGATCTCCTTTAGAATGGACTGGCTGGATCTTCTTGCAGTCCAAGGGACTCTCAAGAGTCTTTTCCAACACCACTGTTCAAAAGCATCAATTATTCAGTGCTCAGCTTTCTTTATAGTCCAACTCTCACATCCATACATGACCACGGGAGAAACCATAGCCTTGACTAGACGGACCTTTGTTGGCAAAGTAATATCTCTGCTTTTCAATATACTATCCAGGTTGGTCATAACTTTCCTTCGGGGTGATGAAAAAGGAGATGGTTGTTGTACAACACTGTACAATATCCTCACCCAAACTTGTTATCTTTTTACATTTTTATAATGATTATTTTAATAGATGTGAGGTAACATCTCACTGCTTTGACTTGCATTTGAAACTACTGATTTGGGGCATCTTTTTGTATACCTGATGGCCATTTGTATGTCATATCTGGAAAAATATCTATTCACATCTTTTCCCAATTTTAATTGAATAATGATGATAATCTTGTAATTGAATTTTAAAAGTTCCTTAGATATTTTCAGTACTAACTATTTATTAGATGTATGGTTTGTAAATATTTTCTCCCATTCCATAATTTGCATTTTCATTTTGGTGATTTTCTGTTTGCTGTGCAGAGCTTTTATTTTGATTCAGTTCCACTTTTTAAAAAATATATATATTGCCTGTGCTTTTGATGTCATATCTAAGAAATTATTGCCAGGAACAATGTCATGGATGCTTTCTTGTGGGAGTTTTTATTATTACAGATCTTATATTTAAGCTTTGATTCATTTGCAGTTAATTTTTGTGAGTGGTATAAGATCTGGGTCCAATTTCACTTTTTTGTCATGTTACTATACAGTTTTCTCAACATCAGTTATTCAACAAATTTCCCTTTCCTCACTGTGTATTTTTAGTGCTCTTGTCCAAGATTAATTGACTTGGTATGTGTGAGTTTATTCCTGGGCTCTCTATTCTGTTCCATTGATTTCTGTCTGCTTTTATTCACATTCGATACTGCTTTGATAATATAGGTTTATAATGTCATGTAATATGTAATATGATAATACAGCTTCAAAATAGGAAGTGTGATGTCTCTAGTTATGTTATTCTGTCTCAAGATTACTTTGGCTATTGGCATCTTCAGTAGTTCCACACTAATTTTAGGATTTTTTTTCCATTTCTGTGAGAACTGTGACTGGGATTTTGATAAAAAATTGCATTGAATCTTTAAATTTCTTTGGGTATTATAGACACTTTAACAATGTTGATTCTTTCAATCTATAAATACAGGATATATTTCTATTTATTTGTGTCTTCAATGTTTTCATCAATGTTTTTATAGTTTTCAATATGTAGATCTTTAAACTACTTAGTTAAAATTATTCCCAGAATTTTGTTATTTTTCACATTACAGTAAATATATGCATGCATGCATGCTCAGTTGCTTCAGTCATGTCCAACTCTGTGAGACACCATGAACAGCAGCCCACCAGGCTCCTCTGTCCATAGGATTCTCCAGGCAAGAATACTGGAGTGGGTTGCCATTTCCTTCTCCAATAGTAAATATATAGTAAGTAGTATTTATATCGGAGAAGGCAATGGCAAGCCACTCCAGTGCTCTTGCCTGGAAAATCCCATGGACTGAGGAGCCTGGTAGGCTGCAGTCCATGGGGTCGCTAGGAGTCGGAAGCGACTGAGCGACTTCACTTTCACTTTTCACTTTCATACAATGGAGAAGGCGATGGCAACCCACTCCAGTGTTCTTGCCTGGAGAATCCCAGGGACGGCAGAGCCTGGTGGGCTGCCGTCTATGGGGTCGCACAGAGCCAGACACGACTGAAGCGACTTAGCAGCAGCAGCAGCAGCAGTATTTATATACTATACAGTAAATACTATAAATAGTAAATATATAGTAAATAAAGTTGTGTTCTTAATTTCTTCCTGATAGTTTATTGTTAGTATATAAAAACTCTGATTTTTTAATGTTGATTCCATATCCTGCAACTTTTCTGAATTAATTGCTTAGCTCTAGCACTTGGTTTCCTGATGGAGTCTTCAGAGTTTCCTATATGCAGGATCATGTCATCTGCAAACAGAAGCATCTTAATTTCTTCTTTTCTGATTTGGATTCCTTTTCTTTTTTCTGTCTAATTGTTCTGTCTAGGACTTCCAGTATTATGTTGAAAAGAGCTTGTTAGAGTGGATACCTTTACCATATTACTCTAGCAGTATAATACATCTTCAATATTTAATGTTCATTCCAAAGCACAGAGGTTTTTTCCTAAAAACTCCAAAACACAGCATCCTACTGATCCCAGTCCATGTGTCCAATATCTTATCTGAGTATTTCCCCCAATTGCTTGCAATTCTCTGCCTTCCTCCAACTCTGAATTGTCCTTTTTAACATCTCCTTTATATTCAACCCATTTAAACTTTAGTCATAATGCAAGTTCAGAAATCCTGTTATCCTAACCAACTCATGACTTAATTTCTAATTTGTTTCCCAATAAACCATTTGCAATGCTTACACCATTACATTAATGAGTGTAATGCTAAGTGTCTATGGTGGTTAGTTTTATGTGTCAACTTGACCACCCATAGGAGGCCATGATTAAACATTGTTTTTCACTGTGTCTTTGATGGCATTTCTGATTGAGATTAGCATTTGAATCCATGGACCCCATAAATAAGATGGCCCTTCTCCATATAGGTGGACATCATCCAATCATTAAAGGACTAATTAGAAAAAAGGAATAAAGAGGAAGTCACCCCTTTTTGCGTCCTGCCTGCCAGCTTCTGCTTTATTGACTATGACAAAGCCTTTGACTGTGTGGATCACAACAAACTGTGGAAAATTCTGAAAGAGATGGAAATACCAGAACACCTGACCTGCCTCTTGAGAAACCTATATGCAGGTCAGGAAGCAACAGTTAGAACTGGACATGGAACAACAGACTGGTTCCAAATAGGAAAAGGAGTTCATCAAGGCTGTATATTGTCACCCTGCTTATTTAACTTTTATGCAGAGTACATCATGAGAAACCCTGGGCTGGAAGAAGCACAAGCTGGAATCAAGATTGCCGGGAGAAATATCAATAACCTCACATATGCAGATGACATCACCCTTACGGCAGAGAGTGAAGAGGAACTAAAAAGCCTCTTGATGAAAGTGAAAGAGGAGAGTGAAAAGTTGGCTTAAAACTCAACATTCAGAAAACGAAGATCATGGCATCCGGTCCCATCACTTCATGGCAAATAGATGGGGAAACAGTGGAAACAGTGTCAGACTTTATTTTTCTGGGCTTCAAAATCACTACAGATGGTGATTGCAGCCATGAAATTAAAAGACGCTTACTCCTTGGAAAAAAATTATTACCAACCTAGATAGCATATTGAAAAGCAGAGATATCACTTTGCCAACAAAGGTCTGTGTAGTCAAGGCTATGGTTTTTCCAGTGGTCATGTATGGATGTGAGAGTTGGACTGTGAATAAAGCTGAGTGCCAAAGAATTGATGCTTTTGAACTGTGGTGTTGGAGAAGACTCTTGAGAGTCCCTTGGACTGCAAGGAGATCAAGCCTGCCCATCCTAAAGGAGATCAGTCCTGGGTATTCATTGGAAAGACTGATGTTGAAGGTGAAACTCTAATACTTTGGCCACCTCATGCAAAGAGTTGACTCATTGGAAAAGGCTCTGATGCTGGGAGGGATTGGGGGCAGGAGGAGAAGGGGATGACAGGATGAGATGGCTGGATGGCATCACTGACTCGATGAACATGAGTCTGAGTAAACTCGGGGAGCTGGTGATGGACAGGGAGGCCTGGCATGCTGCGATTCCTGGGGTCGCAAGGAGTTGGACACTTCTGAGCTACTGAACTGAACTGAACTACCAGCTTGAGTTGGGATATTTCATCTCACCTTCTCCCAACCTTGGACTGGGATTCATATCAGGGTTTCCCCTGGTTTTTAAGTCTTCAGACTCAGATTGAATTACACCACCAACTTTCCAGAATCTACAGTTGGTAGAGAGCAGATCATGGGACTTTTCAGCCTCCATAACTGTGTGAGGCAATTTCTCATAAAAGAGAGAGGCCTCAGATACAGTATCTCAAGCACTGGCTCTGTTTCTCTGGAGAACTCAGAGAGGCATTTCTTTTAACATATTAATAGTTAGTTAGAACCCTGTGTCCATTAACAATTGGGCTGAGAGAGAACAAGGTGGTGGAGGAGTAGGTGGACATGGAGTACATCCCTCTCCACAGATACATCAGGAATACACCTTCAGACACAGAAGTGCATGCAGAACACCAGCTGAGAGTGGACCGGAGTACCTGACCAGCAGAAATGAAAATATAGAACCACAAAAAACTTGGTAGGACAAAGGAACTAGGGGGAAAAACAAGAGTGTTAGTAGGCCTGGACCTGCCCTTGGTGGGTGAGGGAACAGAAGCAGGGGTCCAAGCCCCACATCAGGGTAATTGTCTGAGTCAGAGGAGAAACATTTAAGGCTTAGAGTGAAACAGTGATCTGTGGCAGCCTAAATGGAATGGGAATCAGACAGTCCTTGGCATAGCTGTACATACCCTGGACAGGGAGGTAGATCCCCTGTGCAGTAGCCGGCAGCTGGAGTTTAGGGATTGTGGAGCAATCACAGGCCGAAGGCTGCTGTTGACTATGGGGAGATGGATTGAGGGGATGTGAGGGAGGAGATTGTTGTGGGAAATGCCTGTGGAGGAAAGTTGGACAGCCACGGAAGCAAGGCAATACTGCTGAATCACACGTAGTGGGTAGAGCCATCACCATAGCCTCTCTCCCCCGACACACCATCATTGGCAGCTGAACAATAGAGAGGCTTGTCCATCAAATGCCTGATACACTGAACTACAGAGTAGGACTCCACCCAGAGTGCCCTTTTAAGTTCGAGACATGCTGATCTACAGGGTAGGATCCCAGCCAGGGGGACCCCTGTATGTGCCTGATGCATGGACAACAGAGAACGATCCCAGGCAAGGAAGCCCTCTAAGTGCCTGAACAGGCAGAGCTACAGAGAAAGATGGGCCAAAGAGACCTTCTGATGGCCAGCTACAAGAGACTTGAAAAAAGACTTTGATAAGGCCACAACTCCTGCAGTGGAGGCAGTCAGTGTTCCTGCACACTTGACGCCATCAGGGTCCCCACAAGCCAAGCAGGTGAGCCACTTCACACTCAACTCTCACTGGGGCAGAGATGTCATGGGCAAAAAACGTATTGTGTCTATGCCTGCAGAGTCGCTTCAGTAGTATCTGACTCTTTGTGACCCTGTAGACTGTGGCCTGCCAGGCTTCTCTATCAGGGAATGGAGCTTTCTAGGCAAGAATACTGGGATGTATTGACCAATACTGATTGCCATACCCTTCTAGAGCAGTATATTTCCTGCCACCCTAGCCACAAATTCCCCTGAGTACGTGGTGCTGCCAGAACCACTGCAACCCAATAAGCTGCACCACCTCCACACCTGACCCTCACAGGGGCAAACCCAAGTCCTCCAGTGCAGCCTCAGGAGCAAATCCCAGTGGACGACCCACATGCAGAGGTGGAAATAAAACTACAATTGAAACTCAGGATTAGTGTGCTTAAGGAAGAAGACCCAAAACCTTCCCACCAACTGTACAAGCTGCAGATTAAATCCACACAATCAGCTAGGCAGATCGTGTCTATGGAGTATATAAAAGGTCGTTGAGAGCTCCCACAAAAGAAAACGCATTAGTTCTGACAGCTGTGGACATTGGAGGCAAGAACACAGAGGAGTAGGATCAGATTAAAATCCGAGCTGCCCCCACAACAGGTTCAGAGATCAGCATAGTGTCGGAGGGCAACCTAGGGAGCTAAGGTGGGCTGTGACTTCCAGCGAGGGAAAGGATTCTGACAGCAGTGACAGAAAAACATTTATTATTCTTATGTTTTGATGTCTTCTGTAGATTCTTTGGATTTTTTTTTTTTTTTTTTCCTTTTTTCTCCCCTCTGTTGTAGTTGTTGATTCTATGGGCACTATGAAATCTAATTAAGTTTTTGAGCTTTGTTTTCTTTCCTTTATTTTCTCCGTCACATTTTTTTTTACTGTTGTTATAAATCTCTGCCTCTACTTGGGCTTTTGCAATTCTGAGGAGTTTCCCTTTCTCTCTCTCTCTCTCTTTTTTAATTTTAATTTTTAATTTTCTAAGCTTATTATTATTTTTTTCTACATTTATTCCCTTGTTTGCTTTTCCTACAGTTCTTTTCTCCTTGCAGTTGATCTTTAATGTATCTAAATATTCATCTACCTGTATTTAACTTTGCATATTTATTTTTTATTTCTTTTCTTTCTTTCTTTTCCTCTTAACATATTTGTTAGTTTTATTTTCTTTTTCAAAGGAATGTTGCTTATAACAACAGGAATTTATTTCTCCCAGTTCTGGAAACTGGAAACCCAAGATCAGAGTGCCAGCATGGTCAGGTTAGTTTTATTTTCTATGCTTTATTCTGCAACTGACACCTTACTTTTGTTTTGTTTTGTTTTCCAGTATGTGCTTTGGTTAGTTTTGTTCTGGTAGATATAACTGTTGGTTGCCTTTGTTCACCAGGTTAATCTATTATACTTTATTTTTGCTGGACTGTTTTGATTTTGCTTCTGGGTGTATATGTATATGCTTATGTTCAGTCACACTTTTTATTGTTGTTATAAACCTCTGCATCTACATTGGGCTTTTACTGTTCTGTGGAGTCTCCATTTTTTCTTTCTTTTTCTGTTCTTTTTTTCATTTCTCGTTTTTATAATTTTAATTTTTTTAAACCATCCCCATGGAAAAGAAATGCAAAAAAGCAAAATGGCTGTCTGGGGAGACCTTACAAATAGCTGTGAAAAGAAGAGAAGTGAAAAGCAAAGGAGCAAAGAAAAGATATAAGCATCTGAATGCAGAGTTCCAAAGAATAGCAAGAAGAGAAAAGAAAGCCTCCCTCAGCGATCAATGCAAAGAAATAGAGGGAAACAACAGAATGGTAAAGACTAGAGATCTCTTCAAGAAAATCAGAGATACCAAAGGAACATTTCATACAAAGATAGGCTCAATAAAGGACAGAAATGGTATGGACCTAACAGAAGCAGAAGATATTAAGAAGAGATGGCAAGAATACACAGAAGAACTGTACAAAAAAAGATTTTCACCACCCAGATAATCACGATGGTGTGATCAGTGACCTACAGCCAGATATCCTGGAATGTGAAGTCAAGTGGGCCTTAGAAAGCATCACTACGAACAAAGCTAGTGGAGGTGATGGAATTCCAGTTGAGCTATTCCAAATCCTGAAAGATGATGCTGTGAAAGTGCTACACTCAATATGCCAACAAATTTGGAAAATTCAGCAGTGGCCACAGGACTGGAAAAGGTCAGTTTTCATTCCAATCCCAAAGAAAGGCAATGCCAAAGAATGCTCAAACTACCACACAGTTGCACTCATCTCACACGCTAGTAAAATAATGCTCAAAATTCTCCAAGCCAGGCTTCAGCAATATGTGAACTGTGAATTTCCTGATGTTCAAGCTGGTTTTAAAAGGCAGAGGAACCAGAGATCAAATTGCCAGCATCCGCTGGATCATGGGGAAAGCAAGAGAATTCCAGAAAAGCATCTATTTCTGCTTTATTGACTATGTCAAAGCCTTTGACTGTGTGGATCACAATAAACTGTGGAAAATTCTCAAAGAGATGGGGATACCAGACCACCTGATCTGCCTCTTGAGAAATTTGTATGCAGGTCAGGAAGCAACAGTTAGAACTAGACATGGAACAACAGACTGGTTCCAAATAGGAAAAGGAGTTCATCAAGGCTGTATATTGTCACCTTGTTTATTTAACTTATATGCAGAGTACATCTTGAGAAATGCTGGACTGGAAGAAACACAAGCTGGAATCAAGATTGCCGGGAGAAATATCAATAACCTCAGATATGCAGATGACACCACCCTTATGGCAGAAAGTGAAGAGGAACTAAAAAGCCTCTTGATGAAGGTGAAAGTGGAGAGTGAAAAAGTTGGCTTAAAGCTCAACATTCAGAAAACAAAGATCATGGCATCCGGTCCCATCACTTCATGGGAAATAGATGGCAAACAGTGGAAACAGTGTCAGACTTTATTTTTCTGGGCTCCAAAATCACTGCAGCCATGAAATTAAAAGATGCTTACTCCTCGGAAGGAAAGTTATGACCAACCTAGGTAGCATATTCAAAAGCAGAGACATTACTTTGCCAACAAAGGTTCGTCTAGTCAAGGCTATGGTTTTTCCTGTGGTCATGTATGGATGTGAGAGTTGGACTGTGAAGAAGGCTGAGCGCCAAAGAATTGATGCCTTTGAAGTGTGGTGTTGGAGAAGAGTCTTGAGAGTCCCTTGGACTGCAAGGAGATCCAACCAGTCCATTTGAAGGAGATCAGCCCTGGCCTCTCTTTGGAAGGAATGATGCTAAAGCTGAAACTCCAGTACTTTGGCCACCTCATGCAAAGAGTTGACTCATTGGAAAAGACTCTGATGCTGGGAGGGATTGTGGGCAGGAGGAGAAGGGGATGACAGAGGATGAGATGGCTGGATGGCATCACTGACTCGATGGACATGAGTCTGAGTGAACTCCAGGAGTTGATGATGGACAGGGAAGCCTGGCATGCTGCGATTCATGTGGTCGCAAAGAGTCGGACACGACTGAGCGACTGATCTGATCTGATCTGATATTCTACATTTTAATTATTATTTGCCTGATTTTCTAAATGCCATTTGTCTGGGGTTCATCTTTGTTTTCTCATTTTTGAATATCTGTTTTAATCTAAGTTAATGCCATTACAAAGCACTTGTGAAACCTTCATTCCTGACCAGAGATCAAGCCCTGAGCCTTTGGAGTAGGAGCACTGACCCCAAGACTTTAGACTACCAGAGAAGTAATCCTAGAGGGTATCAAATAGTGACAACTCACACAAAGGAAGACACTTGAATACAAGACCTGGCATAACCCAACCACCGGTAGTACCCTCTCCAGGATGCCTCATCTAAACAATAAACAAAACAAAAATACAAACCCAATTATCAGCAGACAGGATTACCACCTTGCTCAGTCTTTCCCATCAGAGGAAAAACAAACAAAAACTCAGCACAAAAATTTCACCCTATGTGAAGCTTACACACACCACTGGACCAACCTTAGGAGGGCAGAAACCAAAAGGAAGAAAGAATTCAACCTTGAAACCTGGGAAAAGGAGACCTCAAACACAATAAGTTAAAAAATAATAGTAAAAAGGCAGAGAAATACTATGCAAATGAAGGAAGAAACGAGAAACACAGAAGTCCAAATAAATGAAGAGGAAGTAGGCAAACTCCCTGGAAAAACAAATTCAGAATAATGATAGTAAAGATGATCAAAAACCTTGAAAACAAAAAGGAAAAAATGCAAGAATCAATTAACAAAGACCTAGAAGAATTAAAGAATAAATATACAGAGACAAACAACACAATTACTGAAATTAAAAATACTCTAGAAGGAATCATTAGCAGAATATCTAAAGCAGAATAATGAATCAGTGAGCTGGAAGATAAAATTGTGGAAATAACTTCTGAAGAATAAAATAAAGTAAAAAAGAATGAAAAAAACTGAGGATAGTTTCAGAGGTCTCTGGGACAATATCAAATGCACCAACATTTGAATTATAGCAGTCCCAGAAGAAGAAGATGATGAAAAGAAAGGGTGTGAGAAAATTTTTGAAGAGATTATAGTTGAAAATTTCCTCAACATGGAAAAGTAAATAATCAATAAAGTCCAAGAGGCACAAAGAGCCCCATACATGATAAACCCAAGGAGAAACATGCCAAGACACATGCTAATCAAACTAACAAAGACTAAACAAAAACTAACAAAGACTAAACTGGATAGCTACTTGTAAAAGAATGAAATTAGAACACTTCCTAACACCATACACAAAGATAAACTCAAAATGGATTAAAGACCTAAATGTGAGATCAGAAACTATAAAACTCTTAGAGGAAAACGTAGGCAGAACACTCAATGACAAAAATTAAAGAAAGATCCTCTGTGACCCACCTCCAAGAATAACAAAAATAAAAGTAAAAAAGTGGGACCTGATTAAACTTAAAAGTTTTTGCACAGCAAAGAAAACTACAAGCAAGATGAAAAGACAACCCTCAGAATGGGAGAAAATAATAGCATTATTTTCAATGAAACAACTGACTAAGGATTAACTTCCAAAATATATAAGTAGCTCATACAACTCAATGCCAGAAAAACAAACAACCCAATCTATAAGTGGGGGAAAGACCTAAACAGACATTTCTCCAAAGAAGACATACAGATGGCTAACAAACACATGAAAAGATGCTCAACATTGCTCATTAATAGAGAAATTCAAATCAAAACTACAATGAGATATCACCTCACATTGGTCAGAATGGCCATCATCAAAAAGTCTACAGAGGGTATGGAGAAGGTGTGGAGAAAAGGGAACACTCTTGCACTGTTGGTGGGGATGTAAATTGATACAGCCACTATGGAAGGAAGAGAGATCTTTCCATAGTGGCTATATCAATTTGCCAACGAAGGTCCATAGAGTCAAAGCTATGGTTTTGCCATTAGTCAGCTGAGTGCTGAAGAAATGATGCTTTCGAACTGCCATAAGGGTGGTGTTGGAGAAGACTCTTGAGAGTCCCTTGGACTGCAGGAAATCCAACCAGCCCATCCTAAAAGAAATCAGTCCTGAATATTCATTGGAAGGCCTGATGCTGAAGATGAAACTCCAATAGTTTGGCCACCTGATGTGAAGAGCTGACTCATTTGAAAAGACCCTGATGCTGGAAAAGATTGAAGGCAGGAGGAGAAGGGGACAACAAAAGATAAGATGGTTGAATGGCCATCTTATGGTTGAATCACTGACTCAATGGACTTGACTTTGAGTAAACTCTGGGAGTTGGAGATGGACAGGGAGGCCTGGCTTGCTGTATCCCATGGGGTCCCAAAGAGTCAGACATGACTGAGTGACTGACTGAACTGAACTATGAAAGATGGTATGGAGATTCCTTTAAAAAGTAGAATAAAACCACAATATAACCCAGCAATCCCAGTCCTAGACATATACCCTGAGGTAACCAAAACTGAAAAAGACACATGTATCCCATTTTTCATTGCAGCACTATTTACAATAGCTAGAACATGGAAGCAACCTAGATGTCCATTGACAGATGAATGGATAATGAAGTTGTGGTACATATACACAATGGAATATTACTCAGCCATAAAATGGAACACGTATGAGTCAGTTCTGATGAGGTGGATGAACCTAGAACCTATCATACAGAGTGAAGTGAGTCTGAAAGAGAAAGATAAATATTGTATTCTAATGCAAATACACGGAATCTAGAAAAATGATACTGAAGAATTTATTTACAGGGCAGCAATGGAGAAACAAAAATACATTTATGGACATGGGGAGAGGGGAGGAGAGGGCGAGATGTATGGGAAGAGTAACATGGAAATTTACATCTGACTCTGCGACCCCATGAATTGCAGCATGCCAGGCCTCCCTGTCCATCACCAACTCCCAGAATTCACTCAAACTCAGGTCCATTGAGTCGTTGATGCCATCCAGCCATCTCATCCTCTGTCGTCCCCTTCTCTTCCTGCCCCCAATCCCTCCCAGCACCAGGATCTTTTCCAGTGAGTCAACTCTTCACATGAGGTGGCCAAAGTATTGGAGTTTCAGCTTCAACATCAGTCTTTCCAATAAACACCCAGGACTGATCTCCTTTAGGATGGACTGGTTGGATCTCCTTGCAGTCCAAGGGACTCTCAAGAGTCTTCTCCAACACTACAATTCAAAAACATCAATTCTTCGGCACTCAGCTTTCTTCACAGTCCAACTCTCACATCCATACATGACCACTGGAAAAACCATAGCCTTGACTAGACAGACTTTTGTTGGCAAAGTGATGTCTCTGCTTTTCAATATGCTAAGTTGGTCATAAGTTTCCTTCCAAGGAGTAAGAGTCTTTTAATTTCATGGCTGCAATCACCTCTGCAGTGATTTTGGGGCCCCAGAAAATAAAGTCTAACACTGTCCACTGTTTCCCCATCTATTTCCCATGAAGTGATGGAAACAGATTCCATGATCTTAGTTTTCTGAAAGTGGAGCTTTAAGCCAACTTTTTCACTCTCCTCTTTCACTTTCATCAAGAGGCTTTTTAGTTCCTCTTCACTTTCTGCCATAAGGGTGGTGTCATCTGCATATCTGAGGTTATTGATATTTTTCCCGCCAATCTTGATTCCAGCTTGTGCTTCTTCCAGCCCAGCGTTTCTCATGATGTACTCTGCATAGAAGTTAAATAAGGAGGGTGACAATATACAGCCTTGACGTACTCCTTTTCCTATTTGGAACCAGTCTGTTGTTCCATGAAACTTACATTACCATATGTAAAATACATAGCCAATGGAAATTTGCTGTATGGCTCAGGAAACTTAATACAGGGCTCTGTATCAACCTAGAGGTGTGGGATGGGGAGGGAAATGGAAGGCAGGTTCAAAAGGGAGGGGATATATATATATATACTTATGGCTGATTCATGTTGAGGTTTTAAAGAAAACAAAAACATTCTGTAAAGCAATTATCCTTTAATAAAAAAATGAATTAAAAATAAACAATTGGACTGTACATAAAACATGAATATCCTTTTTATCTTATCATCCTCTTTCATTATCTATCAAAGTGGTCTGATGACAGTGAATAATAATTATGATTTTTTTAGAAAATAAAGTTTTTATGTATAAAGGATTCTTTGCTGATTTCTATTTGCCTGAGCATTCATGTTGAAACAGGTATTGAACGAAATCTTTCAGTATTTCTGTCATCCCTATTTTAGTATTTGTCACAGACAGAATTCAGATGACCTTTTCTGTTTGGTCATTATGGAATACAGTTAAGAATTGTAGAATAATAGTTCTCCAAACAAAGTCTGAATTTTTGGTTAAAAGTTCACGTGACAATAACCAAGAAAAAAAAGTAAAAAAAAAAAAAATAAAATAATCTTACTAAATGCCACCAGAAACAGCCCTGACAGTTTATAATTGAAGAAAATGCTCCCTATCCTAGAAGCATCTTTGTGAAACTCTTCCTAGGAAGGACAAATTTAATGCCTGTTATCTAATCCCTCGGCATATTAGAATCAGGAAAATAGTAGGAGGAAATTGACTGATATCTGGAGACATAGAGTATTTGGAAGTGACAGCCTAGAAGCCAGGAAATGCATACTGCCCTGGGACAATTTATAGGAAGATAAAATTGTCCCATAAACCCTGATAGCTCCTGGGACTATCACTGTATAACGTGAAACAGCCGAATAACAAATGTTAGTGTTTGATGACGAGATGTCAAAACAAGATAAATTATACTTCTAAGAAAAATGACAACTTGAGGGCAAGCATTTAAATCCTCTCTTCCTAAGTACTGGCTGATAGAGACAAATGAATACATTACAATGAATAAACTCTCAAAGCAGTTTTAAAAATGAAACCAAATTCCAAACACAGAATCTGCTTTAAGCAGTTTATTCTAGTCTTAGATTCAATGAGGCCAAATGGAAGAAGACATTAAAATGACTCCCAGCCTCCAATTGTATTACAGTGTTTCTGGATGGTAGGAAATCAATAGCAGAGACTATGGTAGAGCTCCATTACAATCATTCATTTCAGAGGTCAGGGTAAGCCACTGGCCAAGAGGAGATCCCTCATTCTGGATCTCTTTTCTTGGCTCAAAAATCAATATCAATGGTAAACCCAAGGACAAATCTAGCAATATCAAAAAGAATGAAGTTAATTTCTCTGTGGCTCTAATCTAATAATAAAGACAAACCCATTTTAAATGGGGCATAAATTCAAGACCAAACAACTAAAGAAGTAGGAAAAAAAAAATGAAAATCTGGTTCAGTGGCTTTGAGAAGCAAAAGAATACAAAAGTGAGTCTGTATATATGTGAAAACTTAGTTCATATACCATACCACTTAATCTGAGTAGAAATTTTAAGACCAAATACCAGAATATGGAACAAATATCAGACATAGACCATGAAAGGCTTATTCCTTTTATGATCAATACATCAAGTAATCTCCAACTTTAAGAAATACTTAAATACCATTTTCCCTAAACATTTGCTATAGAGAAATACATTATGATAAATAATTTATACATACACATATACCATCTATATAGAATAGATTGGGTTTCTTTGAAAGACTGATATAAAGATACGACAAAGATCTAGATTTTATAAGCAAAATGGTTATAATAATGACTGCTGCTATATACTATTTTATGCTAGTAATGTAAATGATGACTTTTCATTCAAACATTAGTGTTATGGAATCTCATTTGATACAGAAATGAGGAAAAATCAGTAGTAATTGGTGTCATCTCTGAAGAAAGTTGTAACTTCTGAAGAAAAGTAGTAGTGTAAGCTTACTAATAAAATATCTCAATAAACATTAAGTTTATTTTAAAATAATGAAAGTTTCCTGCATAAAATCAGAGTGAAATATGAATACTAAGATGGCAATAATGTTTAGAAGCATATTCATATTGCAGTGTTATGAATTAACTTGAAAAAGTTGGATAAGAACACAGGGTGAAATATTCTAATTTCAATAAAAATCTGAAATGAAGGAGACCTGGATTAGATCCCTGGTTTGGGAAGATCCCTGGAGGAGGGCATGGCTACCCACTCCAGTATTCTCACCTGGAGCATCCCCATGGATAGAGGAGCCTGGCGAGTCACAGAGTTGGACAGGACAGAGGAGTCTATGGGACTGCAAAGAGTCTGACACAACTAAATGACTAAGTACAGCACAGCACAGTGGTCTGAAGAAAGTACAATAGATGCACTAATGAATAAGTCAGAAATATTCTAATTTTAATTTTAAGTAAAAATCTCTGTTTAATAAGAACCTTCTCTTATTTCTTAAAGAAAAGATAGTGTGGGCTTATGGCAAGCTAAAGAAATGCAAATAAGCTAGTTTTTTAGTTTCCAAAATTATTTTTAGCCCTCCACAGACTTATCTGGACATATTTAAACTCCTATCTTCCCTCAAAAAGGGGTGGAGAGGGCAGAGTCTTCTTCATTCTATAAAGGTTAAGATACAAGTATGGTTTCTTACTCAGAAAAAAAGGGATTTTTACTAATAAGATAATTCAAAACATTTCATTTGGTTCTGTGTGACTGACTAGCACAAAATTATGTTTGATTCATTTACATTCTTCACCAAGAGAATTAGAATTACTTTTATGTCTTGAAAAAAGATGTATCTTTTTAGGGAAAAAAAATGCACAAATATCTTTTATTTCCTCAACTTGTGAGGACACATAACAATAGATACAGCTTTTAAAAAGATATAAAAACTGCTGAAATTAGAACAAGAATAGACTGAAAAAAAAATCATTCAAGTACCTGAAAAACTTGATACATGAAAGAGGAGGGGATATATCAACAAAACAAGAGCAAATGTCAGTGAAGGAAAAAAAAAATAGAGAACAAGGAAGATCAATAAAACATAGAGATCAATGAGCAAAAATAATGTTCAATCAATTATTAAAAATCAGATTTTAATAATAAAAGTGAAACTAGCACACTTGATTCAGGCAAACACCTTCCCACAGACATCAATTGCATTCATTTAATAGACTTGTGTATTGCCACATTCCTAGTATGGCCTTCTATTTATGTTTCAATGGGAATCAAATGATCAACTCAGATAATTTCTTAAATAACTGTTTTACTCATGATCTTCTTTATGTTGTTACAATAATCTACCCTCCTAATTTTATAAAAGCATATGCAAGAGCCTACCTCTTTCTTTCTTAAAACTTTTAAAATGAAAATTAATTCTTCTGAGAATATGATGAAATAGTTAGAAAGTGACTTGAGGATTTTTATCAGAATTTAGCTCAACAATAAAAATAAACAAAAATAATAATCAAAATCTAGAAATCAATCTAGAAGATCAAAATTTTATTATTATAATTTCCAGCAGATGTACAGAGAATTAAGATATAATAGAAAGGTTTTCTCCATGATCTGGCATAATATTCAAATTTCTTACTGTAATAACCTACCAATTTCAAGATAGGAATATTAAGCAATGATTTATCTGCAGTACAAGGGTATTAATAATATCTATACCATAATTGTGTAATGAGTAATAAGTGCATGATTAATGTGAAAAAGATGTAGTTCAAAAGGCTGATAATTCAAGTTTCAAGTATTCAGAATTCTCAATTTCTTTTCTCTCCTTTGTCTCTGTGTATATTACTTTACACATAAACACACAACACAAGGAAAATTTTAAATATTCTGATTTAGTAATAATGAAAACACAAAATCTTAATATTTGTGAGAGAGAAAATAGTGCTTGGGAAAAATATCACATTAAATGTTTATACAAAAGACAAAATTATTAAGTGAAAAATTCCACCTTAAAAACTAGAAAAAGAAGACAAATAAATGCAGGAAGAAATAATAAAATAATAAAGGTAAGAGCAGAAATCACCAAGATCATGAGAAGAAAAAACAACAGAAAAGCTTCAGTGAAACTCAATATTTCTACTTTGATCAATAATAATAGATCTCTGAAAAGATCTTTAAAATAAATAGGTATATGATACCATAATTGCCATCAGTAAATGAGAAAAAGCATATTTCTATAGGTTTTAAGGACATTAAAGGCTAATAATGAGTATCAGTTTTCTAGTTTTGCCAGTAAATTTGGTATCTTAGAGTGAAATGAATAAATTCCATAGAAGACAAACTACATAGTTTACTTACTAAGAACTGAAATCACTATTACCCTAATAAAAACAAATTCAAAGATTTTATAAGTGATTCTGAAAACTTATAGAGATCAATATCCTCAGAAATATAGCTTCAGATATCCTTAATGAAATATTAGTAAATCAAATATAGCAATAAATAAAGATCATTATAAATAATGGCCAAATGGGGTTATCCTAGGAACACAAAGTTAGTTCAAAATCTTAATCAATAAATGGAATTCACCATAGCAACACACTTCAGAAGACATACCATATAATTCTCTCAAAAGATATAGAAAAAGAATCTGGCAAAGCTTCATTCTTTTATCTTTTAGGATAAAAGACAAAATTATCTTTTAATTGGTATGCTTTTATCAAACAAAGATGTGTCACAATTGCAATTGGTAGTATGACTTTTGTTTTAAAAGCTCACAAAATAGTGATACTTCTCCCAAATAACAGAATTTAAGATTCAGAGAAATGTAATAGTCACATTATGTGACTGTACTTCCAGCCCTAAAGCCAGGGTATTCTCCATTTTCATTATACAGTGTATCGGTTTTCCATGGTGTTAAAACCAATGACCACAAGAACTGGTGGCATAAAACAACTAAAATTCATTCTTTGGTGTGTTACCAACTTGTTCATTACTGTATTAGCAAGACAGTATATTCCCTGTTTTCATTATACAGTGTATTAGTTTTCTGCAGTTGTTATAACCAATTACCACAGACTAGGTGACATAAAACAGCTAAAATTTATTCCCTCACTGATCCAGAGGTCAGAAGTTCAAAATCAAGGTGTTGGCAAGCTTGAATTCCCTTCAGAAGGACTGTGCAGGAATCTTTCTCTTGTTTCTTCTAATTACTGGTTGCTGCCAGCATTCCTTGAGTTTCTTTTTATTTCTTTATTTGTATTGTAGTTAAAACATTTAACATGAGATCTAGAGTCTTCGGTTTCCCAGGTGGCTAAGTGGGAAAGCATCTGCCTGCCAATGCAGTTGATGCAAGTCGTAGATTCCATCCATGGGTCTGGAAGATCCCCTGGAGTAGGAAATGGCATCATACGCCAGTATTCTTGCTTGGAAAATTGTATGAACTGAGAAACCTGGTGGGCTACAGTCCTCGGGGCCACAGTAGAACATGACTGAGCAATAGAATCTTAATAAACTTTTAAATATAAAATACAGTATTGTTAATATACAACATAGCATTGTTAGCTACAGACCAGTGCCGTACAGCTGCTGCTGCAGCAGCAGCAGCAACTTTCCATTTTGCCCTCATCACAGCCACTGGAAACCACAATGTTACTCTATGCCTTGATGAGTTTTATTATTTTAAATACCTCATTTAAGTGTAAATATTTGTTCTTCTGTTATTGGCTTAACATACTGTCCTCAAGGTTCATCTGCATTGTACTTATGGCAGGATTTCCATTTTTTATGACAGTGATATTTGACTGTGTGTATATAACACATTTTCTTTATGCATTCACCTGTTAATGGACATTTAAGTTGCTTCCATACCTTGGTTACTGTAGATAGTGCTCCAACGAGCATGGGAGTGTAAATAGCTCTTCAAGATCCTAATTTTGATCCCGTTGGATAAATACTTAGCATGATTGTTAAGTCTTATAGCAGTTATATTTTTAATTTCTGGAGGAATCTCCAGTTTTTCACAGCAGCTGCCCCATTTTACATTCTCATCAATATTGATGATTCCACTTTTTCTGCATCCTCTCCTACACTTGTTATCTTTCTTTTGATGAAGTGTTAATGATATTTCCATACATCTTAACTAGGTCAGGAAGATCCTCTGGAGGAGGGTGTGGCAACCCACCCCAGTATTCTTGCCTGGAAAATTCCATAGACAGAGGAGCCTGGTGGGCTACCATCCATGAAATCACAAGTCAGACATGACTGAGCAACTAATGCTAACAGCTGTGAAGTAACAGCTCGTTATTTTGATTTGCTTTTCCCTGTTGATTAATGATGTTGAGCATTTTTCATATACCTATTGGTTAATTATATATTTTCTTTAGAGAAAGTCTATTCAGTCCTTGATCTTTTTTTTTTTTTTTCAGTTGAGTTATTCAGATTTTTGCTTATTGAACAGTAGGAATTCCTCATATGTTTTGAACATTAAAACCTTTTGGATATGTTGTTGTTGTTCCATCACCAAGTCATGTCCAATTCTCCATGCTTGCAAATATTTCTTTCCATTCCATAGATTTACATTTTACTCTATTAATTTTCTTTTACTATGTGTGAAAAAGCTTTTTAATTTGATGGAATTTTACTTATCTATTTTTGCTTTTGTTGCCTGTGCTTTGAATGTCAAATTCAAAAATAAATATTGCCAAGATCAATGTCCTGAAGTTTTCTGTACTTCTCTTCTCTGAATTTTATAGCTTCAAACCTTAAGTTGATGCTTTTAATCCTCTGTTGAGTTGATTTTTACTTTTTTTTCTTTTTTTGGTTATGTCAGTTTATTGAGGAATTTCTGATGCTAAAGGTTAATTCTATTCACTTGATTATTTTTCGTGATGTCAAATAAAAAACTCCAAAGGCTATAAGCCATGATGTTTCACAATTACTTTCCCATATGTTGTTCAGGGAACACAAAATTCAAACCCAAAGAAATGTTCCAGTGAATCTGAAAATTGCTCTCATCCTACCTTTTTTCAAAAAGTGATAATTATGGGTTCGGAAGTAGGGTGGCAAGGATGAAAGTGGGACATGAAGAAAGCAGATATTTTCGCTCAATTTCACTTTCAAAGGTCCAAATCATTCCCATTTTTTTTTTAACATGTTTTGCACCAAAAAAGGAATCAATACTTTTCATTCCACACTTGTTAACTTTAGCCAAAGCCTTCTGCTGCTGCTGCTGCTAAGTCGCTTCAGTCGTGTCCGACTCTGTGCGACCCCATAGATGGCAGCCCACTAGGCTCTCTGTCCCTGGGATTCTCCAGGGAAAAACACTGGAGTGGGTTCCCATTTCCTTCTCCAAAAGCCTTCTGAGTCGTGGTCAATTTACTATTTTTCTTCACAGTCCTGAAATCTTTACAATTAAACAGTGTAATCTTCTTTCGCTTCTACAGGCTTGTCTGATAACTTTGTTTTCTTCTATGGAGGGTTTGGCACTGAAGCTGGAGGTTCTGGAAGCTTTAAATATTTAGATAAGTTATCACTTTATTGTTTAGGGATGGATCAGATATCAGACCATGGGCATAATGGACATAATACTCGTCCTTGGCACTGGAAACCTGGTCACTAGAGAAAAACGCAATAGACTGTACCCTGGCACTGACATTTACCTTATTGGTTTTTAATGCTGCCATTTTCTCATTAACCTTTTTTTTCCTAATCATTTTAATGTCTTCTCTTTGCTGTTCTTGTAGTATTTCTTCTTGTCTATTTCTTTCTCCTCTGTCACGTGTCTATAACTTCTCAAGTTCAGGAAGTTTCAGCAACAAGTTGCAATCCGGGAACACGTCATCCATCACAACTTGATCCAGGGGCTGAAACTTCACCTCTTTACTGGCCATTATAAGGTAGTGGAGAAGTAGAAACAGAGAGTCCATAGGTGTGGCAAAGTGAAGAAGACCTCTTGCTTGAACTGATTCATTTATAAACCAATAATTTTTTTTCCTTGAAAATTTTTATTTCAAACAGCTGCGGTAGACACATATTCAACAAGTAAATGGCTCCTTCCCCTGAACGTGGGTTAGCCAGTTTTATAAACACAAGCCCACTTTTCATCTTCTTTGACGCATCCTTTAAATATTCCAGGAGCAGGAACACGTGCTGCCAGGCACGAGCCCCGTCCCCGCCGTCCGCGCCGCCCACCATGCCGCTCGTCTGTCTCTCGGCGGCCCTCAGCCCTCGGAGCGCGGTTGGCAAGTGCAGGCAGAAGGGTCGGGAAGCGCGGCGCGCGGCGCTGCCAGCAGCACGGCCTGCCAGGCGAATGTCGTTTCATTTCCGGAGTCCACAGCGGCCAGGCTTTCAGTGTTTAAATTGAGCGCCAGGCCCAGGCCGTCGGCCCACTAGATTTTTACTTTTTTGAATGATGTAATAAAAAGATACAATTTTATTCTTTGTGTAGGTATGTAAATAAAGTTTCCCAACACTTCATTGAACAGACTTCTTTCACCCTTGTATATTTCTGGCACCCTTAGTAAGGATCACTTGGCCGTACAGACAACCACTGATTTACAGTGGTTCAACTTACAATTCTTCAACTTAACAACGAAGGGAAAGTAATATACATTCAATAGAAAATGTACTTTGAATTTTGATTTTTCCCAAGGATAGAGACATTCAGTACAGTGACAGCAAGCCACAGCAACTAGGGAGCTAAGCAGTTGCAAAGGGAAATAATCTAAACACTTACAACTGTTCTGTACCCATATAATCATTGTTTGTCACTATCAGTACAGTTTTAATGAATTATTTACAAGACATTAGATACTTTATTATAAAATAATCTTTGTGTTAGATGACTTTGCCCAAATATAATCTAAGTATTCTGAGCATGTTTAAGGTAAGCTAGGTTACGCTGATCCTGATTGGTAGGTTAGCTGCAAGAATTGCATGTTTAATTTAGAATATTTTCAACTTACAATGAGTTTGCCAGGAGATGACCGCATCATAACTACAGGAAGTCTTTATACGCATGGGTTTATTTCTGGGTTCTCTATTGTATTGGACTGTATATCTTTGAGCAAGAACGCTACAGCTTTAACTACTGCAACTTTGTAATGTTGACATATTTTGAAGTTAAGTGTGATACCTCCAGCTTTGTGATTCTTTCTTAAGATTGTTTGGACTATTTGGAGTTTTTGTAATTCTATAATAATTTTAGGATTTTTTTCCTATTTCTGTAAAAAATGCCATTGGAATTTGGATAGAGACTGCACTGAATCTGTAGTTTGGTTAGTGTGTTCATTTTAGCAATACAGCCTTCTCTAAAATTTCCTCTTAAAATATTTAGATTTATGTTTCCTGTAAGTGTGGTTTCCTCCATTTTTAATCAATGCTCTTATTATTTTATAAAAAAGTGAACAAAAAGATGATCATTGACATGTTCATTGTAAATAATACATTTTAGTGTTAAAAAATCCTTTATTTAAAACTTTGAGCAGAATTCCCTTGTTTAATATTTAGATCTGACCACTGTGTCTTTATCTTTATTATGTACATGTGTCAATATGTCTTTGCCCATCTTTTTATTCTCAAAAAGTATGGTATATTTTAGATAATTCTTTATATCATACTATGTTGGACATTCAAAGAATGCTCAAACTACCACACAGTTGCACTCATCTAACACGCTAGTAAAGTAATGCTCAAAATTCTCAAAGCCAGGATTCAGCAATATGTGAACCGTGAACTTCCTGATGTTCAAGCTGGTTTTAGAAAAGGCAGAAGAACGAGAGATCAAATTGCCAACATCTGCTGGATCATAGAAAAAGCAAGAGACTTCCAGAAAACCATCTGTTTTTGCTTTCTTGACTATGCCAAAGCCTTTGACTGTGTGGATCACAATAAACTGTGGAAAATTCTGAAAGAGGTGGGAATACCAGACCACCTGATTTGCCTCTTGAGAAACCTGTATGCAGGTCAGGAAGCAACAGTTAGAACTGGACATGGAACAACAGACTGGTTCCAAATAGGAAAAGGAGTACATCAAGGCTGTATATTGTCACCTTGTTTATTTAACTTCTATGCAGAGTACATCATGAGAAATGCTGGACTGGAAGAAACACAAACTGGAATCAAGATTTCTGGGAGAAATATCAATAACCTCAGATATGCAGATGACACCACCCTTATGGCAGAAAGGGAAGAGGAACTAAAAAGCCTCTTGATGAAGGTGAAAATGGAGAGTGAAAAAGTTGGCTTAAACCTCAACATTCAGAAAACGAAGATCATGGCATCCAGTCCCACCACTTCATGGGAAATAGATGGGGAAACAGTGGAAACAGTGTCAGACTTTATTTTTCTGGGCTCCAAAATCACTACAGATGGTGACTGCAGCCATGAAATTAGAAGACGCCTACTCCTTGGAAGGAAAGCTATGACCAACCTAGATAGCATATTGAAAAGCAGAGACATTACTTTGTCAACAAAGGTTCCTCTAGTCAAGGCTATGGTTTTTCCTGTGGTCATGTATGGATGTGAGAGTTGGACTGTGAAGAAGGCTGAGCGCCGAAGAATTGATGCTTTTGAACTGTGGTGTTGGAGAAGACTCTTGAGAGTCCCTTGGACTGCAAGGAGATCCAACCAGTCCATTCTGAAGATCAGCCCTGGACTTTCTTTGGAAGAAATGATGCTAAAGCTGAAACTCCAGTACTTTGGCCACCTCATGCGAAGAGTTGACTCATTGGAAAAGACTCTGATGCTGGGAGGGATTGTGGGCGGGAGGAGAAGGGGACGACAGAGGATAAGATGGCTGGATGGCATCACTGACTCAATGGACGTGAGTCTGGGGGAACTCTGGGAGTTGGTGATGGACAGGGAGGCCTGGCATGCTGCGATTCATGGGGTCGCAAGGAGTCGGACACGACTGAGCGACTGATCTGATCTGATCTGATGTTGGATATTCAGCAGTGGCCACAGGACTGGAAAAGGTCAGTTTTCATTCCAATCCCAAAGAAAGGCAATGCCAAAGAATGCTCAAACTACCACACAATTACACTCATCTCACATGCTAGTGAATTAATGCTCAAAATTCTCCAAGCCAGGCTTCAGCAATATGTGAACTGTGAACTTCCAGATGTTCAGGTTGGTTTTAGAAAAGGCAGAGAAACAAAATGCAGAGATCAAATTGTCAACATCTGCTGGATCATGGAAAAAGCAAGAGAGTTCCAGAAAAACATCTATTTCTGTTTTATTGACTATGACAAAACCTTTGACTGTGTGGATCACAATAAACTGTGGAAAATTCTGAAAGAGATGGGAACACTAGACCACCTGACATGACTCTTGAGAAACCTGTATGCAGGTCAGGAAGCCACAGTTAGGACTGGACATGAACAACAGACTGGTTCCAAATAGGAAAAGAAGTACATCAAGGCTGTATATTATCAGCTTGCTTGTTTAACTTATAAGCAGAATATATCAAGAGAAACGTTGGATTGGAGGAAGCACAAGCAAGAATCAAGATTGCTGGAAGAAATATCAATAACCTCAGATATGCAGATGACACCACCCTTATGGCAGAACATAAAGAAGAACTAAAGAGCCTGTTGATGAAAGTGAAAGAGGAGAGTAACAAGTTGACTTAAAGCTCAACATTCAGAAAACTAAGATCATGGCATCAAGTCCCATCACTTCATGGCAAATAGATGGGGAAACAGTGGCTGACTTTATTTTTGGGGGGCTCCAAAATCACTGCAGATGGTGACTGCAGCCATGAAATTAAAAGACACTCCATGGAAGGAAAGTTATGACCAATCTAGACAGCATATTAAAAAGCAGAAACATTACTTTGTTAACAAAGATCCATCTAGTCAAGTCTACGGTTTTTCCAGTAGTCATGTATGGATGTGAGAGTAGGACTATAAAGAAAGCTGAGTGCCAAAGAACTGATGCTTTGACTAGGTGTTGGAGAAGACTCTTGAGAGTCCCTTGGACTGCAAGGAGATCCAACCAGTCCATCCTAAAGGAGATCAGTCCTGCGAGTTCATTGGTAGGACTGATGTTGAAGCTGAAACTCCAATAATTTGGCCACCTGATGTGAAGATCTGACTCATTTGAAAAGACCCTGATGTTGGGAAAGATTGAGGGCATGAGGAGAAGGGAATGACAGAGGATGAGATGGTTGGATGGCATCACAGACTCCATGGACATACATTTGGGTAGGCTCTGGCATATGGTGATGGACAGGGAGGCCTGGCATACTGCGGTTCATGGGGCCCCAAAGAGTCAGACAGGACTGAGTGACTGAACTAATTGACTGACTGATAATCAGTACAGTTCAGTCTCTCAGTCGTGTCTGACTCTTTGCGACCCCATGAATCTCAGCATGCCAGGCCTCCCAGTCCATCACCATCTCCTGGAGTTCACTCAAACTCATGTCCATTGAGTCGGTGATGCCATCCAGCCATCTCGTCCTCTGTCGTCCCCTTCTCCTCCTGCCCCCAATCCTTCCCAGCATCAGAGTCTTCTCCAATGAGTCAAGTCTTCGCATGAGGTGGCCAAAGTACTAGAGTTTCAGCTTTAGCATCATTCCTTCCAAAGAACAGCCAGATCTGATCTCCTTCAGAATGGACTGGTTGGATCTCCTTGCAATCCAAGGGACTCTCAAGAGTCTTCTCCAACACCACAGTTCAAAAGCATCAATTGTTTGGCACTCGGCTTTCTTTATAGTTCAACTCTCACATCCATATATGACTACTGGAAAAACCATAGCCTTGACTAGAGGAACCTTTGTTAGCAAAGTAATGTCTCTGCTTTTGAATATGCTATCTAGGTTGGTCATAACTTTCCTTCCAAGGAGTAAGCGTCTTTTAATTTCATGGCTGCAGTCACCATCTGTAGTGATTTTGGAGCCCAAAAAAATAAAGTCTGACACTGTTTCCACTGTTTCCCCATCTATTTCCCATAAAGTGATGGGACCAGATGCCATGATCTTCGTTTTCTGAATGTGGAGCTTTAAGCCAACTTTTTCACTCTCCTCCTTCACTTTCCTCAAGAGGCTTTTTAGTTCCTCTTCACTTTCTGCCATAAGGGTGGTATCATCTGCATATCTGAGGTTATTGATATTTCTCCCGGCAATCTTGATTCCAGCTTGTGCTTCTTCCAGCCCAGCATTTCTCATGATGTACTCTGCATAGAAGTTAAATAAGCAGGGTGACAATATACAGCCTTGATGTACTCCTTTTCCTATTTGGAACCAGTCTGTTGTTCCATGTCCATTTCTAACTGCTGCTTCCTGACCCGTACATAGGTTTCTCAAGAGGCAGATCAGGTGGTCTGCTATTCCCATCTCTTTCAGAATTCTCCACAGTTTATTGTGATCCACACAGTCAAAGGCTTTGGCATAGTCAATAAAGCAGAAATACATGTTTTTCTGGAACTCTCTTGCTTTTTCAATGATCCAGCAGATGTTGGCAATTTGATCTCTGGTTCTACTGCCTTTTCTAAAGCCAGCTTGAACATCTGGAAGTTCACAGATCATGTATTGCTGAAGCCTGGCTTTGAGAATTTTGAGCATTACTTTACTAGTATGTAAGATGAGTGCAACTGTGTGATAGTTTGAACATTCTTTGGCATTACCTTTCTTTGGGATTGGAATGAAAACTGACCTTTTGCAGTCCTGTGGCCACTGCTGAGTTTTCCAAAATGGCTTGCATATTGAGTGCAGCACTTTCACAGCATCATCTTTCAGGATTTGGAATAGCTCAACTGGAATTCCATCACCTCCACTAGTTTTCTTCGTAGCGATGCTTTCTAAGTCACACTTGACTTCACATTCCAGGCTGTCTGTCTCTAGATGAGTGATCATACCGTCATGATTATCTTTGTCGTGTAGATCTTTTTTGTACAGTTCAATCGTGGGCAGCTGTGATGGTGCAGAAGCGCAGCTGAGAGGAGCTACCCCACATCTGAGGTCAGGGGCAGCGGCCAAGAGTGCCAGGCTGCAACAGCGCAGGAATGGCCAAGATGAGCTACCCCGCATCCAAGTTCAGGGGTGGTGGTCGAGAGGAGCTACCCCACATCCAAGAAGCTGTGGCTGCGGAGGTGCAGGAGGGCCTAAAGCAGCTACTCCACGTTCAAGGTCAGGAGGGGCGTTGGTGAGGAGATACCTCTCGTCCAAGGTAAGGAGAAGCAGCTGCGCTTTGCTGGAGCAGCCGTAAAGAGATACCCCACATCCAAGGTAAGAGAAATCCAAGTAAGAAGGTAGGTGTTGCAAGAGGGTATCAGAGGGCAGACATACTGAAACCATACTCACAGAAAACTAGTCAGTCTAATCACACTAAGACCACAGCCTTGTCTAACTCAATGACTGATGTTGGATAACATTATATAATATAAAAATCTACTCTTTTTAATACAGGAAAAATCTTAATGGCATATGCTACTGTAATAGCTATATTTGATATTAATATTATTACCTCCTTGGTGACTCAGAGGTAAAAGAATCTGCCTGTCAATGCAGGAGATGCAGGAGACTCAGGTTTGATCTCTGGGTCAGGAATATTCTGTGGAGAAGGGAATGGCAACCCATTTGCTTACACTTCTGGTATTCTTGCCTGAAACATGTCATGGACAGAAAAGCCTGGCTTGTTACAGTCCAAAGGGGTCACGAAGAGTCAGACACAACTGAGCCCACACACACTTATTACTTATATTTTAATTCTTATTTTCTGTCGGTTTTTTAAGTTTCATATATTGTCTATTTATTTGTGTTCCATTATTCTGATAATTAGAAAGGTTTATGCTGAGAGGTTATATTCACAAGTTTATGTAAAACCTTTAGTTTTCTAATTATTGCAACAATATCTATTCTTCTACAAAATTAAAATAGTAAGTAGAGTATTAGTGTTTTTAGAGTATTTCCTCTTTCTACTCTTTTCTTACTGTTCAGTTTTTGTATTATTAAATATTATTAGGTTTGATTTTAGTTACACAGCTGAGGCAATCAGCAAATGACTCTAATCTACTAAAGAAATGTGAAAAATAGGCTGCTGACAGTCAAACCATACTATTCCCCTAAAATGCTGAAAAACCATACCATGACCATGTTTGAGACAAGGAAGAAAAAAGGCCACACCACAAAGACAAAAGAATGTCTAAAATTGCTCTCCTGACTAATGTGACTGGTTGATATTTTATTAAAAATGAAAACTCAAATGGAATATCAATGCTCACACGTCTAAGATTAGTGAATTAAGACATTCTGTCATTAAATGGCCCCTGTTCTTGACAGCATCTGATTAAATCTGATCTGCTGCTGCTACTGCTGCTAAGTCGCTTCAGTCATGTCCCACTCTGTGCGACCCCATAGATGGCAGCCCACCAGGCTCCCCCATCCCTGGGATTCTCCAGGCAAGAACACTGGAGTGGGTTGCCATTTCCTTCTCCTAAATCTGATCTACTATTCCTTAATTCGGAGAAGGCGATGGCACCCCACTCCAGTACTCTTGTCTGGAAAATTTCATGGACAGAGGAGCCTGGTAGGCTGCTGTTCATGGGGTCACTAAGAGTCTGACATGACTGAGCGACTTCACTTTCACTTTTCACTTTCATGCATTGGAGAAGGAAATGGCAACCCACTCCAGTGTTCTTGCCTGGATAATCCCAGGGATGGGGGAGCCTGGTGGGCTGCTGTCTATGGGGTCGCACAGAGTCAGACATGACTGAAGTGACTTAGCAGCAGCATTCCTTAATTACTTCACAGAACCATCCACCACAAATCCAGCTCCTCTAAGATACGTTTAGGTGCCCTAGTTTCTCTGGTTAGTGTTCTGCTCTGTGGTACCAAGTTCATTAAACTTTATATGTGACAGTAAATGCAATTAATGAAATAAACATATACACATTTTATATATAAAGAATGAATAGAGGATACTTATGAAGAGAAACAAAAGCTCAACATTCAGAAAATGAAGATCGTGGCATCTGGTCCCATCACTTCATGGGAAATAGAAGGGGAAACAGTGGAAACAGTGTTAGACTTTATTTTGGGGGGCTCCAAAATCACTGCAGATGGTGACTGCAGCCATGAAATTAAAAGACACTTACTCCTTGGGAGAAAAATTATGACCAACCTAGATAGCATATTGAAAAGCAGAGGCATTACTTTGCCAACAAAATCTGTCTAGTCAAGGCTATGGTTTTTCCAGTGGTCATGTATGGATGTGAGAGTTGGACTGTGAGGAAAGCTGAGCACTGAAGAAGTGATGCTTTTGAAGTGTGGTGTTGGAGAAAACTCTTGAGAGTCCCTTGGACTGCAAGGAGATACAACCAGTCCATTCTGAAGGAGATCAGCCCTGGACTTTCTTTGGAAGAAATGATGCTAAAGCTGAAACTCCAGTACTTTGGCCACCTCATGCGAAGAGTTGACTCATTGGAAAAGACTTGATGCTGGGAGGGATTGGGGGTAGGAGGAGAAGGGGAGGACAGAGGATGAGATGGCTGGATGGCATCACTGACTCAATGGACGTGAGTCTGAGTGAACTCCAGGGGTTGGTGATGGACAGGGAGGCCTGGTGTGCTGCGATTTATGGGGTCGCAAAGAGTTGGACACGACTGAGCAACTGAACTGAACTGATAAAGAGAAACTCTAATACATATCTGCTGGAACTGTAAGTAGAAGTAAACTTACCTTAGGAAAATTTCCTGGTAAATTTTTCAGATATATGTATGTCTGTAAAACACTTTGTTCTCAACTCCACAGATATAATTTTTTGAAAGCAATGATAATAATGTCAAAATGATTCATATAAATAAGTAGTCTTTTTTGTTTGTTTGGCTTATAAACAACAAACTTTTATTTCTCATGGTTCTGAAGGTTTAGTTCATTTTAGTTCAGTCACTCAGTTTTGTCTGACTCTTTGTGACCCCATGGACTGTAGCATGCCAGGCTTCCATGTCCTTCACCAACTCCCAGACCTTGCTCGAATTCATGTCCTTTGAGTTGGTGACACCATCCAACCATCTCATCCTCTGTTGTCCACTTCTCCTCCTGCCTTCAATCTTTCCCAGCATCAGGGTCTTTTCCAATGTGTCAGTTCTTCACACCAGGGGGCCAAAGTATTAGAGTTGCAGCTTCAGCATCAGTCCTCAGTGAATATTCAGGTCTGATTTCCTTTAGGATTGACTGGTTGGATCACCTTGCTGTCCAAGGGACTCTCAAGAGTGTTTTCCAACACCACAGTTTAAAAGCATCAATTCTTTGGCACTCAGCTTTCTTTATAGTCCAACTCTCACATCAATACATGACTACTGGAAAAACCATAGCTTTGACTAGACACACCTTAGCTGGCCAAGTAATGTCTCTGCTTTTTAATATGCTGTCTAGTTTGGTCATAGCTTTTCTTCCAAGGAGCAAGCATCTTTTTATTCCATGGCTGCAGTCACCAGCTGCAGTGATTTTGGAGGCCAAAAAGTAAGGTTTCTCACTGTTTCCATTGTTTCCACTTCTATTTGCCATGGACTGATGGGACCAGATGCCATGATCTTATTTTTTTGAATGTTGAGTTTTAAGCCAGCTTTTTCACTCTCTTTCACTTCCACAAGAGGCTCTTTATTTCTTTGTTTTCTGCCATAAGGATGGTGTCACCTGCATATCTGAGGTTATTGATATTTCTTCTAGCAATCTTGATTCCATTTTGTGCTGCATCCAGCCAGGCATTTCACATGATGTACTCTGCATATAAGTTAAACAAGCTGGGTGACAATATACAGCCTTGATAAACTCCTTTCCCGATTTGAGACCAGTCTGCTGTTCCATGTCCAGTTCTAACTATTGCTTCTTGACCTGCATATGGATTTCACATGAAGCAGAAGGTGGTCTGATATTCCCATCTCTTTAAGAATTTTCCATAGTTTGTTGTGATCTACACAGTCAAAGGCTTTGGCGTAATTAATAAAGCAGAAGTAGATGGTTTTCTGGAACTCTCTTGCTTTTTCTATGATCCAACAGATGTTGGCTATTTGATGTCTGGTTCCTCTGCCTTTTCTAAATCCAGTTTGAACATCTGGAAGTTCACAGTTCAAGTTTTTTGAAGCTTGGCTTGGAGACTTTTGAGCATTACTTTGCTAGCATGTGAGATGAGTGCAATTGTGCGGTAGTTTGAGCATTCTTTGGCATTGCCTTTCTTTGGGATTGAAATGAAAACTGACCTTTTCCAATCCTGTGGCCACTGCTGAGTTTTCCATATTTGTTGGCATATTGAGTGAAGCACTTTCACAGTATGTTCTTTTAGGATTTGAAATAGCTCAGATGGAATTCCATCATCTCCACTAGCTTTGTTAGTAATGATGTTTCCTAAGTCCCACTTGACTTTGCATTCCAGGATGTCCGGCTCTAAATGAGTGATCACACCATTGTGGTTATCTGGATCTTGAAGGTCTTTTTTATATAGTTCTGTGTATTCTTGCCACCTCTTCTTAATATCTTCTACTTCTGTTAGGCCCATACCATTTCTGTCTATTTTTGTGCTTATCTTTGAATGAAATGTTCCTTTGGTATCTCTGTTTTCTTGAAGAGATCTCTAGTCTTTCCTATTCTATTTTTTCCCTCGATTTGTTTGCATTGATCACAGTGGAAGGCTTTCTTATTTCTCCTTGCTATTCTTTGGAACTCTGCATTCAAATGGATATATCTTTCTTTTTCTCCTTTGCCTTTATCTTCACTTCTTTTCTCAGTTATTTGTGAGGCCTCCTCAAACAACCATTTTGCCTTTTTGCATTTCTAATTCTTGGAGTCAGTCTTGATCACTGCCTCCTGTACAATGTCACAAACCTCTGTCCATAGTTACTCAGGCACTCTGTCTATCAGATAAAATTCCCTTGAACCTATTTGTCGCTTCTGCTGTATAATCATAAGGGATTTGATTTAGGTCGTACATGAATGGTCTAGTGGTTTTCCCTACTTTCTTCAATTTAAGTCTGAATTTTGCAATATGGAGTTCACGATCTGAGTCAGAGTCATATTCCAGTCTTGTTTTTGCTAACTGTATAGAGCTTCTCCATCTTTGGCTGCAAAGAATATAATCAATCTGATTTCGATATTGACACTCTGGTGATGTCCATGTGTAAAGTCTTCTCTTGTGTTGTTGGAGGAGGGAGTTTGCTATGACCAGTGTGTTCTCTTAGCAAAACTCTGTTAGCTTTTGCTGTGCTTCATTTTGAACTCCAAGGCCAAATTTGCCTGTTATTCCAGGTTGTCTCTTGACTTCCTACTTTGGCATTCCAGTCACCTATAATGAAAAGGATGTCTTTTTTGGGTGCTTTTTTGGGTGCTTGTAGGTCTTCATAGAGCCATTCAACTTCAGCTTCTTCAGCGTTAATAAACATTAGAAGACTCAAGATCAAAGGGTCAGAAGATTTAATGTATGCCTTCTTCCTGGTTTATAGGCACCTATTTTCCTCTGTGTAAGTAGGTGGCCATTAAACAAGGTTTTTTTGTGTGTGTGTGTGATTTGAAGTCTTATGTTTCCCATGAGTCACTCAATTCCTTACAAAAACCACATGTAATAGCTCTTTTGTATAGCTAACATTATGTGTCCTGCTATTAATTCATTTTTAGCTCTCTGTAAATTGTCTAATGAATGTAAACTTGTGTATTCAAATATTTAAGCCTTGAAAAGGGCAAATAAGTCATCATGCTTGTTTAGTTCAGTTCAGTTCAGTCACTCAGTTGTGTCTGATTCATTGTGACCCCATGAGCTACAGCATGCCAGGACTCCCTGTCCCTCACCAACTCCTGGAGCCTATGCAAAGTCATGTCCATTGATTCGGTGATGCCATCCAACCATCTCATCCTCTGTCATCTCCTTCTCCTCATGCCCTCAATCTTTCCCAGTATCAGGAGCTTTTGCAAATACAAATAAGTCAGCTCTTTGCATCAGGTGGCCAAAGTACTGGAGTTTCAGCTTCAACATCAGACCTTCCAGTGAACACCCAGTGCTGATCTTCTTTAGGATCGACTGCTTAGATCTCCTTGAAGTCCATGGGACTCTCAAGAATCTTCTCCAACACCACAGTTCAGAAGCATCAGTGCTTCCATGCTCAGCTTTCTTTATAGTCCAACTCTCACATCCATACATGACCACTGGAAAAACCATAGCCTTGACTAGATGGACCTTTGTTGGCAAAGGAATGTCTCTGCTTTTTAATATGCTATCTAGATTGGTCATAACTTTCATTCCAAAGAGTAAGCATCTTTTAATTTCATGGCTGCAATCACAATCTGCAGTGATTTTGGAGCCCCAAAAATAAAGTCTCTCACTGTTTCCACTGTTTTCCCATCTATTTGCCATGATGTGATGGGACCAGATGCCACGATCTTAGTTTTTTGAATGTTGAGCTTTAAGCCAACTTTTTCACTCTTCTCTTTCACTTTCATCAAGAAGCTCTTTAGTTCTTCTTCACATTCTGCCATAAGGGTGGTGTCATCTGCATATCTGAGCTTATTCATATTTCTCCCAGCAATCTTAATTCCAGCTTGTGCTTCATCCAACCCAGTGTTTCTCATGATGTAGTCTGCATATAAGTTAAATAAGCAGGGTGACAATATACAACCTTGATGTACTTTTCCTATTTGGAACCAGTCTATTATTTCATGTCCAGTTCTAACTGTTGTTTCCTGACCTGCATACAGGTTTCTCAAGAGGCAGGTCATGTGGTCTGGTATTCCCATCTCCTTCAGAATTTTCCACAGTTTATTGTGATCCACACAGTCAAAGGCTTGGTATAGTCAATGAAGCAGACATTGATGTTTTTCTGGAACTCTCTTGCTTTTTTGATGATTCAGCAGATGTTGGCAATTTGATCTCTGGTTCCTCTGCCTTTTCTAAAACCAGCTTGACCATCTGGAAGTTCACGG